>NC_060268.1:102664392-102704986 GCF_021613505.1 Equus quagga
CCACCGACACCAGACAAGGGCCCCGACACCACCGACACCAGACAAGGGCCCTGCTAGGTGTCAGCAGGTCTTGGGGGTATCTCATCAGCAGTGCCCAGACACTCTTGGGCCTGCCCAGAGCTTGTGAACACCCACCTGCCCAGCCATCGAGAGCCAGCGTCTGCCTGATTCAGGGAATGTGGCCGATGCAGCCCTCAGGACAGACCCTGGGAACAACAGGTTCCTTCAGGCCCAGCCTGCGCCAAGGGCCTGAGCATGGGGACCCAGGTCGATGAGCCCCAGTGAGCCAAGAGCACTGCTCTCCTTGGGCCCGGGGTCCTGAGAAGGGCAGCCCTGCAGTGCTTTGGGGAAACCATCATGAGATCACGAATGCTGACCCGAAACGGGGGCAGGGCAGGGAGAGGGTATAGCCTGAGTCGGGGCTCAAGTCCAGCTTGGCCAGTCCCAGGCTTTGTGATCTGGGACAAGTCACTCAGCCTCTCTGTGTATGAGCTCCCCCCTTGATAACACTGGGATAATAGAAGTCCCTACAAGAACAGTTACTGGGAGGCTGCAGAGGGCAAACCTGTAAAGTTCTTACGCTTGCAACTGGCCCATAGGAAGGACTCAATAAAAATTAGCCATCATAAAAACATCGAAGAAGACATAAAGAAATGGAAAGATAGTCCGTGCTCATGGGTTGTAAGAATTAACATAGTTAAAATGTCCACAACATAAAGCAATCTACATATTCAATGCAATCCCTATTAAAATCCCAACAACATTTTTCACAGAAAGAGAACAAAGAATCCTAAAATTTATATGGAACAACACAAGACAAGAATAGACAAAGCAACCCTGAGAAAAAAGAACAAAGCTGGAGGCATCACACTCCCCGATTTCAAAATATACTACACAATGCTGTAGTAATCAAAACAGCATGGTACTGGCAGAAAAACAGACACACAGGTCAATGGAACAGAAGTGAGAGCTCAGAAATAAACCCACACATCTATGGACAGCTAATTTTCAACAAAGGAGCCAAGAATGTACAATGAAGAAAGGAAAGGCTCTTCAATAAATGGTGTTGGGAAAACTGGACAGCCACATGCAAAAGAATGAATGTAGACCATTGTCTTACACTGTGCACAAAAATGAACTCAAAATGGATTAATGATTGAATGTAAGGCCTGAAACCGTAAAACTTCTAGAAGAAAACATAGGGAGTACACTCTTTGACATTGGTCTTAGTAGTATCTTTTCAAATAGCATATCTACTCAGGCAAGGGAAACAAAATAAAAAATAAACAAATATGACTACAGCAAACTAAAAAGCTTCTGCACAGCAAAGGAAGCCATCAAGAAAATGAAAAGACAACCTAATAATTGGGAGAAGATATCTGCAAACTAGATATCTGAAAGAGGTTAATATACAAAATATATAAAGAACTCATACAACTCAACAACAAAAAACAACCTGATTAAAAAATGGAAAAAGGATCTGAATAGACATTTTCCCAAAGAAGATATACAGATGGCCAACAGGGACATGGAAAGATCTTCAATATCAATAATTACTAGGGAAATGCAAAGCACAACTACAATGAGATATCACCTCATGCCCATCAGAATGGCTATATATAACAAGACAGGAAATAACCAGTGTTGGAGAGGATGTGGAGAAAAGGGACTCTCATACAGTGCTGGTGGGAATGTAAACTGGTGCAGCCACTATGGAAAACAGTATGGAAATTCCTCAAAAAATTAAGAATAGAACTACCATACAATCCAGCTATTCCACTTCTGGGTATTTGCCCAAAGAACATCAAAACACGAATTCAAAAAGATATTTGCACCGCTATGTTCATTGCAGCATTATTTACAATAGCCAAGACTCAGAAACAACCTAAGTGCCCATCAATGGATGAACGGATAAAGAAGATGTGGTATATATACACGATGGAATATTACTCAGCCATAAAAAAAGATGAAATCTGCCATTTGTGACAACATGGATGGACCTTGAGGGTCTTCTTCTAAGAGAAAAATTCAGACAGAGAAACTCATATATCATATGATTTCACTCATAAGTAGAAGGTAAAAACAAGAAGAGAGAAACACAAATAGACAGAGATTGGATTGGTGGTTACCAGAGAGGAAGTGGGGAGGGGAGAAGGTGAAAGGACTAAACGGCACGTGTGTATGGTGATGGACAGTAATTGGTCTTTGGGTGAACACAATGTAGTCTACACAGAAACTGAAACATAACGATGTACACATGAACTTTATATGTTATAAACCAATGTTACTGCAATTTAAAAAAAAGCTTAAAAATATTAGGCATCATTATTAAATTTCAAGATGACACGTGACAATTTGGCTTCTCCCTGTTGTCACAGAGAATGACACAGGACAGAACCTTTATAGCTGGTGAAGCCAGGCAGTGTTGCACAGAGAACATTGGGGAGGGGTCACCATGCCCTCCTCCACTCCTGGCTCCTTGGAGGCGGGGAGCCAGCAGACCCACAGGACCTGGTGGGCCGTGAGGAGGGCCATGGCCCGGGAGGCCACAGCATGCACTGGGCTCCTGGCCTCTCCAGCCCTTTCACTTCAGTTTGGAAGGGCTGCCTATTGCTCCAGATGAGAAAGCTCCCCACATTCCTGAGCCGACAGTGCATGGAAACACAGGGGTCATGTCCAGAAGTGGCCTGGGAGGCCTTGAGCACCCAGTCTCCATGTCTGGGCCATTCCTCCTTGGCACATCACCCACAGTCCCAGAGCACAATAGTCCAGGGCAAAAGCAAGGCCCCTGCCCCATGAGGAGCAAGCCTGTCCTCGGCTTACCTTATCTCTGGGCTGACACCACATCAACGGCACCTGGTTGCAGTTTTGAGCAAAGTTGCACAAGGTATCCAGTTTGCCCTGAAAGGCACAAGTGGCTGTCAGCAAGCTGTAGGCAGGCATGGTGTCTCCAAGGGGTGGTGGCCCCTGTGGCTCCCAGGGCTCTGTCTCCATGCACTCGCTGACACAGCACTGCAGCCTCCCCTGGGGGAGGGTGTCTAGTGCCTGGCTTGTTTTGGGTGGGGGTGGTCACGGTGGGATACACACTGTTCGGGAATCTGGAACAAATCAGTATTTTTGGTGCAGGAGGACAAATCAGGGGCTACTTTCAGGGGAAAAGTTCAAAGGTTGGAGGAGACGTGGTGGCCAAGGAGGGTCTTGAAGGGGAAATGTGAGGTGGGGAAGGGAACCCGGGCTGGAGCCAAAGAAGAGGGGATGAGGGTCTCATCTGGGGGGCCACAGGAGAAGGTGGGAAGAGGACCCATGCCCTGCTGGGGGCAGGTTCCTCACACAGGGGAGGGGGTAGAGAGGGAGAAGGAAGTGAAGGCGCGTAACAGACCAGAAAAAGTGGCCCTGGACCCAGAGGCGGGTGGCATCATGGGGGCAGGGCCCTGCGGTTCAGGCCGCTCTGGGTCCTGGTAGGGGTGGGAGCCGTGCCCTGGAAGCAAGAACAAGCCCCTTGCAGGCATCTCTGCCCTCTCTGGAAGGTGTATTTGGGCTTCTCTGCCCTAAACTGACTGCCAGGACAGGGGCAGGGCTGGTTCTCCAGCTGCCTTCACAGACTCCAAGAGGAGGCAATGGATCCGACCCGGGACAGAGGCAGGACCCGGGAGGAGGAGGGAAAAGCCGGGCAGAGACTGTGGGCTTCCTTCCTCCTCACCACCAGCCACCCAGGCCTTTCCATCCCCCTCATCTCTCGTCCCCTGCTGGGCTGGGTTCTCCTGCACCAGGGTGGGGATGAACACTTTCTGGGGAAGGACGTTTCCTCCAGGGCCCCCACTCCACCACGTAGTCTCCCCATCTCAGTGGGCCACAAGGACAATGCAGAGGCTCTCTGCCTCACTCTGCTGGGCGGACGTCTGCAAGGGTAGCAGGAGTCACTGCCATTTCTGGCAGTTTTAATGGTGGTGAGAATGTGGCTCAGAGTTTTCCTTTGTGTTGTGACCTGCACAGGCCTGTTTGGGATAGAGTTTGTCTTCACTCATCTCCCTGGTGGCCAGTGAAGCCCAAGCCATTGCTGCAGCTGGTGACAAGCTCAGAGAACCAGGGACTGGCCAGCTGTGAGGCAGCCACCAACATGCAGAAACTTGGGTCCTTTCCAAGGGGGAGACGAGAGCTAGGACCCTCCTGGTGGTGGTGTGAGCAGGAGCCCACATACTTTTGGCCTGTCCCTGGCCTCAAGGGTCCAGAAGGCTGTGGGTTTTTCTCTGGTACCAAGTGATCAAAGTCCAAGCCCATAAAACTCATCTCCAGCCAAGCTGTGCCTTCGAGGCCAGGCCTGTGCAGCATGAACCAGCGGCCCCTCTCCTCCCACCCCAGCCTGGGGGTCACAGCCCACCCCCCCCCAGGAGCCCTAATCACCTCCATCCGATATATCCCACTTGATTGGCACCCGCAAGGTACAAACACTGTGGGGCATGTTCGTACACAGCATATCTTATCTTCTGGCTCCTGGGAAGAGAAAACAGAGTTGGCTTCATGTCTGGCAGCTCCTAGGGTGCAGACACATGACGTCTGGTCACTAACACCTGTCAAGCACTGGCCACTCAGCAAGTGCTGGTTGGAGAGTTTGAGGACAAATGAGCAGCATGCTGCACCACAGGAGGGCGGGCTCCATGTGAAAAACAAGCAAACTCCTTTGGGTTTGTGAAAATGGCTCTCCCCAAACATCCAACCAATCTTGTCCTCCCCCTTGGTTTCTGGAGGCGGCCCTTGCTGGAGAATCCTGGGGTGAGGCCGAGTGATGTCACGGGGGACATCAGGCTGTGAGCATTTCCAGGAGACAGGACTCCATTCACCTGTTGCAGGCAGAGCCAGCCACCCAGGTCACCCTGCAACCAGCGCACAGGCCTCCAGGGCAGTGAGGCCTGTTGTCCGCCACTTCCCAGGACCAGGGCCCCTGCCTGGGGACCCCGGGCCCCAGCTCTGACTACTTCCCATGGGCCTGGATTGCCCCACCTTAGGAGAGCCACAGCCTGCTCCCGTGACCCTTGACCCCGTGCTCACCTGGGCTGGGCCGCCCTCACGGAACAATGCCAGCTAAAACTCGCTCACCCTCCTGAGCCCTGCAGACCCTAAGGCCAGTCCCAGAAAGCCCCTCGCCTGGCCAGGGCACAGGGATGGAGACCAATGGAAAGGAGCCAACATCTGGGAGACCCGGAGGGGACCAGCTCCCTGAAACCTGAGAGCCCCCTTCCCGAGGCTCCCCTGAGCCCTGGGAAGGCCCATCCCACAGACAGTCATTGGGAACTGGCCAACACGCCCCATGCATTTCAGCAGGGATCCTAGCAGGTGCTGAAGCAGGCTATCCCGAGTCCCTCAGTCACTGACAAAGGCCCTGCATCAGGCTGGGTTGGGGGCACAGCAAGGGTGTTGTCTGGGGGACATTTCATGAGTCCCACGTCCTCCCCAGGGCTCCTCCCTGTTCCTCTGTCGCCCTCTTCTTTCTGCCAGCTCTCTCTGCCCAGGTAGTCAGGAGCTGGTGGGTGCGAGAGGAAATGTCCCCACAGGCTGCAGGAGGCCTCTCCGGGAAGGTCAGTGTGCACATCAGGCCTGCTGACAGCGTCCAGACCAAACACCACTTACTTTTTCTGCTTTCTGCACTGGTGGTGGCTCCTTGACGGTCTAGAAGGTTAAAGAGACATAAACCCAGGCTGGGAGGGAGGTGGAGAGCTCTTGCTCAGCCGTGAGGACAGGCCGGGCTCCTGCTCTGCAGCAGAGGGACAGAACGTGGGCTTTGGGGAGTCATCTGGGCATCCACTGCCTCTGCTGGGTGGTCAACAGCCTCCAGGCTCCTGAGCCCCAGGCTCCCTGGTTATCAAAGGAGAATCGGTCCCTCCCTGAAGGGTCACGGGGACACAGCACACTAAGGGCCTGGTCCCTGGTGGACACACCCGCCTGGTCCTGCCCTCAGCAGCCTTACATCACATGAACAAGAGAACCCTCCCCGTCCTGTCCTCCCTCTCTCCCCCCAGGCCCTGAAGCCCTCCCTGGCTGCCCAGCCCTCAGGGAGGACAGTCCCCCACCCCGGGCGTCCTCTCCTCACTGCTTTCCCTTTGCGGGAATCCAGACCTGCTTCTTGCTGGTTGCTCAGCCACTCCACACCTCTGCTGCTTCCTGTCTCCCTCCAGCTCTCTGGCCTGTGTCCCTCAAAGACAGCTAGCCAGAGCCTCGGCCTTCCCTCCCTCCCCCGGGCAAGTCTCTGTCCTTCCCGCTTGCTCTGGCTACACAGGGCACTTGTCACACCCTATGAAGGTTGACATTTTACCCTCAATACCCCCAGGCACCAAACCGGACCAGATTCTAGGCTGTGAGATCCTGTGGGCAAGGAGAGAGGCCGCTTCACTTCTGTCCCTTGGCGCCCAGCATGGGGCCCAGCACATCCTGGTGCTTAGTAATGACTGAGGAACGACTGACGGAACGCACTAGAGATGAGCAACATCCCTCTTGCCCATCGAAGGTTCTGAATCCCCCTGCCAGCATCAGTCTCCCTTTGGGGCCAACTGTGCCCCCTGCAGACCCCTCTTCTTTCCTAACAGCTGAGGCCACTCCTGGCCTCCAGTCCACCTGAGTCTCCGGGGCCTGGGGTCACCACTCCCCAGGCCCAGGGCAGCTGGAAGGCCACCTCCCTGAGGTGACCATGAGCCAGGAGGCTCCTGAGAAGCCAGCCCAGCTGTGTCTGTGCCCAAGAATGGAGGACAGAGTCTGTGCCTCTGCTGCTTATATGATGACCCCGGAGCTGATGGGAACCTGCCCACAGGCAGGATCATGGGGCAGGTAGGCGTCTCGGTCCCTTCGGGGGTCGCGTGGGCCTAGGCCCCAGGGCTGTATGGCAGAGGTCACTTACCTTCTTGTAGCACAGCCGCCAGATGCACCAGATCAGCACAGGGAACATGAGCAGGGCCGGGATGAGGGCAACCAAGTAGAGAGGGTTGAAATTTGGGATAAAATGTGGGGGAGGCGGCGGGTGATATGGTGGTTGATCCGGTGAGGGATCTGGCAGCGTATCTGGCTCAGCATCTGGCAGTGTATCCGGCTCAGCATCTGGCTGCGAATCTGGCACAGCATCTGGCAGGTCATCTGGCACAGCATCCGGCAGCATATCTCGTGTCTCACCCTGCAGAAAGAACACGTGGCAGAGGGCTGGGGTGGCTCTGGGTGGCCTCTTCCCATGCGCCCACCTTCTGGCTTCCCACACCAGAGGTACTCATCTGCCAGCTCCCACTTCTCCTCACATTGCCCCACCGTGAGGGACCACAGCAAGACTAGGAGGCTGGGCTGGTCCCCAGAGAACCACTGTGGAGCCCTGCACCACAGACACCATCAGTGGCTCTGCTGAGAGTCTCTTCCCCAGAGCCCTGTCAAGGTCTTCCAGAACCTTCCGTGCTGTGAACAAACCCGCCTCACTGCATGCCTCGGCTGACAGTACAGGGGTGTTATGAAGACCACAGAGGGCTAGAGAGACCCCGATGGGTGAGGAGGGGCTGCTGAGCCCATGGAGGTGGGGGTGCAAGAGCAGGGGTGGGAGCTCCGGGTCCAGCTCCCATCACTTCTCCCCCCAATGTCCGGCTCTGCAACCCTGGGCAAGGCGACTCAGTCTCTCTGAGCCTCTGTCCACCTCTGTCACGAGACCCTGGGCGGGTACTTGTGAGGCTGAGAGCATTCACTGAGGTCTGGGTCAGGCCAGGTCCACGTGGGGGCTTAAGACATGGGAGCTCTGCTCCTGGTCTGCACGACCATGGGAAAGTGCGCTGCCCCCGTGGATTACATGCTGCACAGCCCTGCCCCGACCAGGGCTCTGCTCTTGGAGAGGCAGAGAGGGAAGCGAGAAGAGAGGGCCGTGCACGCAAACGGGCACTGGAGGGAGGCGAAGCCCAGGCCCACGGGGAGCCGTGGCCGCTCCTGAGCTCCTCCTGCACGCGCCTGTGCAGGGCGGCTGTCGTGGGCGGCACTCCTGATGGGCACAGGCCGAAGTGCAGCTGACGGCCCGGGTGTGGACATCAGGGACAAGCGGAGACAGACCAGATGGCGACTGTCCGCCCTGCTGGCACCCTCCCGAGCTGGTCCTGGACACGGGGTGGGCACCAGTGCAGGTGTCCCTCCTCCTGGCACACCTGCCCTCCAGCCTGACTCTCTGTCACCCAAGCCTGCTGCCCCTGGCTAAGGTGCCTGGATGATGAGAAGCTCGGAAAAGTGAGTTCCTGGGAGCAGCCCCCCTTCCCATGTGCCTCTCCCTGAGCTGAGCCCGGCTGCACCCCACAGCCCTGACTGCTTCTCTACCAACAGAGGAGAGACCCTCCCTGCAGGGGTGAGAGTGTTAGCACAGGGGGCCCTGAGGAGCAGGAGAGAGGAGGAGAGGCAGGAGGGAGGCTGAAGACATCAGCCAAATGACGGCTGCTGCTCCCCCAAACTCTTGGGGCAGGGCTGTGATGGTCCTGAGTGGGTTCAGAGCTGTGCCAGCAGCTTGGGCACCAATGCAGGGGAAACATACCTGTTGTGCACGGCCACAGCGGGTGCCACCCTCCAGATCCCCTGTGCCTGGGACCCCGATTTGGAGGGCTCGGGAACCCCAGAGGTCCTGGACCTGGCTCCTAGCACACACCCTCCAGTCTCTCCCCATCACCCCAGCTGGAATCCATGATGGAGCCCCGACGTGTCCCACTGCTAGGCCAGGCCAGGGAGGTGGCAGGTGGGAGAAAGGGTGGGTAGACCCTCAGCAGCGTCTCTAGAGTCAGCTTTGAGTTCCAATTGGTCCCTTCCACAAGGCGTCAGTGACACTTGGTTCACAGAGAGCAGAGATTCTGCAAGGCCTGGCAAGCTGGCTGCCCGCTTGGTGCTCTTGTAGAAACACCCCCAGGGCCCTTCTCACACGTGAGGGTGAGAGGAGTTGCCAAGGAAGGGCTAAGGGCCTGGGCTGGCTGTGGGATGCTGCCCCAGGTGCATGTCTGCACAAGATACTTGCTGGGCCTGCCTGGAATCATTGTTGCCCTCTCCTGCCTCCCCAGGGTCTCTCCCCACCAGTGCGGGGGTTCTGGACAGCCCGGGAGGGAGGCTGCAGACTTACCCTGGCACTCACACAGTCCTTGCTGCTGATTCTAACATCATTGTTGATGAAACTGATGGCATTGTTCAGGCTAACTTCAGTGGTGATTTCCCTGAAGCACAGAAAGGGCAGACAGTGACAAGCAGCCCAGACAGACACAGTTCTTGCACTTGGCTCAAACTGTAGCCCACAGGAGTCACTGTAATGACTTTGAACATCAGGCATTTGATCAGCGGAGAGCAGACCGCATGTGTAAGGAGAGCTCACCAGAAGCACTCTGAGATCAAGCTCTGTCATGAAGCCTGAACAGGTCATGAGGAGCCCTGCATGGGGTCAGATGCCCTTGTGGCCTTGGGCTAAGTGACCAGAGAGGGCTGCTTGGTGTCACTATCCTGACTCTTCTGTCTTAACTCTGAAAGGCTGCCTGGAGCAACGGTACCCTCCATGGGGCCATCATGGCTCACATCCTGCCACCTCAGCAGAGTTTGGGCCACGGTGGGTCCCTGAGCACCTCAAGGGCAGGTGTGGTGGATGCCCTGAGCCTTCTGGCAGATAGCAGAGTAGCTATCTCAGTATCTTCTGTCTCAGCAGCGGTAGCATCACACAGTCTGGACACTTCACAGTGGGAAAAATTGCCCAACTGGCCCCCAAGCTGGGCACTTACTGGCCTGGCTTCTCTATCTTTACTTCTGGGCATATTATGGTGGTATCTTCCACAGAGGTGGCTTTTTTATCTAAAAGAAAACCACATGACAATGTCAGTGGACCCGTCCATCCACCCCGCTCTCCCCCTCTCCCTGCCCCTGGCAAGCAGGGCCAACACTTGGGCAGACGTCAGCTCCTCTTTGCCTCCTTCTGTCCAACGACATCTCCGCACTCCCACCCTGCACCAGGCGCGGGGCAGTGCTCTGGGGTGTAATGGGAACAGGCCGGCAGGGTCCCTGCTCTCTAGGGCCTCACATCTGAGGGACTGGAGAGGGACACACACAATGAAATAACTCACAGTGAGCAAATGAACGCCAGAGTGAAGAGTACTGTGACGTCCCTAGACAAGGGAAGGGGCAGAGAACGGAGGGGAAGGACAGCTGTTCAGGGACAGGGGACCTGTCCTGCCTCTCAGAGATGCAATTTCTATTTTAGAGAAACTGGAAATTTACACATGAAATGATGCCATGTCTGCGATTTGCTTCAAAATAACCAGTGGTGCGCGTATCAACAAACCCAGATTGGCCAGAGTTGACAACTACTGAAAGTAGGCGGAGGCTGCTAAAAGTTCATAAAACAACTTATGCTCCTTTTGTATATTATTGAAAGTTTCCATTAAAAATAAGGGCTCTCTGAGGAGGTGATCCTGGAGCTGAAACCAGATGAGGGGAAAGCCAGGGAGACATCCAGGGAAGAGTGTTCTGGGCTGTGGGAGGGCATGTGCCAAGGCCCTGAGGCATGACTACCTGAGCTTGCTGAGGAGGAAAGGAGTGAGTGAGGACAGGTGGGCGGGCCTCGTGGGCCCTGGGAGGGGTTTGGGTGAATCCATCCAGGGGCTGCCCAGACCTGGTTGTACTTTGGACACAGAGGCAAGAGGACTTGCTGGTGGACTGGACATGGGGGTGAAAGCAAAGACAAATCCAGGATGACACGCAGGCTTTTGGCCAGAGTGACCAGGTGGATGGTGGTGTCACTGAGATGGGGACACTGAGGAGGGAATGGGGGCTTCCTGTTTTCTGGGTTTTCTGTGGAGGTGGCACTCACCAGGCCCAACACACTTCCAGAACTCGGAGCTGTGGAAGCTTCAGTCCTGAGCCCAAAGTCCTTTCTGAGCCGGGACTGACCACAGGTCAGGTCTCTTCCCTACAGACTCGTTCATTTCCTCGTGGGCCAGCTCCCTGGCTCCACCTCTAGATTCGCTCTGACATTCTGAACTGTGTTTCTCCTTCACTGGTGCTGAGAATGGACACTGATCGCCAAGGATGCTTAGGGGAAAGGACTTGTGTCTGAGGGGCAGGATGCAAAACCACAAAGAAATTCAATGATTGTCCAGTAGGCTGTTCACAGGCCAGAGCAGGGGGAAGGAGGCGATGGCAGCAGCCGGCACACCGAGGGCCCCGCAAAGCATGGTGGCTGGAGAGGAGTTTTCAAACCACTATTAGCTGATTAAACCCAAAACTTCAGTTGCCACTTCTAGAAAACGTCTCAAGTTATAAAAACATTGTATGATAAAAGCAGATTAATTAAAAGAGTGACATACTGAAACACTCTTTAAACATTTTTCTCCTTTACGCTTTTCTCTATTTTCTAAAATGTATTCCTGGATGTTTTAATCCGGGTAAAATATAATTAAAAACAAGCCAATCACTCCTTGGGGCCAGTCCGGTGGCGCAGCATTTAGGTTCGCATGTTTTGCTTTGGTGGCCTGGGATTCACTGGTTCAGATCCTAGGTGTGGACCTACACACCATTTGTCAAGCCATGCTGTGGCAGGCATCCCACATATAAAAAGTAGAGGAGGATGGGCACGGATGTTAGCTCAGAGTCAGTCTTCCTTAGCAAAAAAGAGGAGGATTCGCGGCAGATGTGAGCTCAGGGCTAATCTTCCTCAAAAAAACCCCCAAAACCAAAAAACAACAACCCGGTGACTCCTCCCCAGTGCGGCAGAGCTCCTGGCAACACACAGCCCTGGGAGCTCCCCCGTCAGCCTCTGACTGGGAGCAGAACGGCCGTCACCAGGAGGCCCACTGTGGGACGGGCTCTCCCATGTGAGAGCCTGGCCCTGGCCCACCTCAGACAGAAACGCTGTCCTCTCCACGCTGGGATAGCAGGATGGCCAGAGACCACAGAGGAAGCATCTGAACACACTTCCTGGGGACAGGGGGCGTCCAACCTTCCTGAGAACCGTCTTCTCACAGGGCAGAAGGCCAGACTGGGCACTCGGGTCACCTGTGGCTACTTTCAGCTCTTCCTGCACCAGCTCTTGGCCCCGGGCAAACCCTTGAATCATCCCCGCCTCTGGCTCCAGATCCAGACAAAGGGGTCACAATAGGTCTCTTTGGAGAATTAATGGGGATGGTGTGTGTAAGGCACTGAGCACAGTAACTGCTGCAGTCAGCGCCCGATAAACATTAGTCTCCATGCAAGGGAGTGACTCAGAGAAAGTACAGACCAAGGGAAACCTAATTCCCTCAGGCTGTCTGCACAACTCTGCAGGAGGGGATGTGGCCTTGACAGTGCCCTGCCCCATGCTAGGCACCCAAGGAAAGAAGGAGAGATGGCCTACAAGTGTGCAGGGGAGAGGAGTTTCTCCGGGTTTCCGAGACGGCCCTGGAAGGAGTCACTGAACATAACATAGGATCAGACGAACTGAAGGGATCCAGGGCGAACTGGGGATGGAGGAGGAGGCAGACAGTCCAACCGTTCCCCAGCGCTCCGTGGGGAAGGTCACACCCACCTCAGCACTGAGAGCACCACATCTGCCTGCCCCAGCTCTGTGCTTCCCCAAGCCACTCAGACATCATGGGGGTCCACCTGGTGCCTGAGTATTTCCAAATACCAGGTTCCATATGTGACAGAGCTCAGTTAGCGTACCCACCATAGTGGCCCCACTTACTGCAAAGAAAGCAGAGGCTGAGAACACAATGCTCACTGGGTCAAGGTCACACATGCAACGTGTGTCCTAGGCAGGATTCCAGGCCCCAGGCCGGCAGGTGGCATCCTCTCTCAGTGCAAATGGACACACCTTCCTGGGAGAGGTACCAGTGCACCTGGCACGGCCTCACCCCTGGGGCCTCCACTTCCCACCAGCAGACCTGTGGGATTTGGGTCCTTGGCTCTATAGGGAACTGAGAGCTGAGGGAAGCGAGTGGGATGAAGCTGTGAGGGCAGACCCTGCACCCCACACCCAGCCCCGGAAGGGGGACAGCCCTGCTCCAAGATGCTCCTGGGGCACTGGGGGTTGAGACCACCTGGCTTCTAGGTGAAGGGGCAGGTGGCCAGGCTTCCCAGCCAGGTCCCTCCTCTGCTTGTCCACACTGCCTCTGTCCCTACAGAGTCTACATCAAATGGTCAGCAAGGGACTTGAATGCTTGGTGGATGAGGGGAAAGCAGCGTGGCATGAGAAATCTGTCACATGGAGGCACCAAAGGGACTACTTACCAAATAATTCAGTGTTGCTGAACTTGAATCTACAAATAACTTCATCTTTGTTCTTTGCATTATTAAAGCCTTTTCCAGAAATCTTCACTTCGTAGGTTTCTGCAAGGGTACATCAAAGGTCTGTGTGAGTGGGGCTGAATGTTGTCCTCCCTCTGAGCTCACAATTATGGCTGGCCACCACTAAAATGGAACTCCAGGGAGTTCCTATGGTGGAGCAGCTGTGCCTGAACCAGCAGCTCTGGGCCCCACGGGCAAGGTCTGCACCTGGTGTTGCTGAGGGTTCACTCTGAGGTGGCTGGGCTGGACTAAAGACTCGGGAGGCCCTCATCATAGCCCCTGACCCAGGGAGCCCAGTAAACTGCCCAGCCTCGTCCTCTGAAATCCTGAGGTACTCTGTAATGGGTGTAGGCAGTGCGTTCCACCAGGCCCACCTTTCCATAAAAACAGAGGAGCCTAGACTACACAAGCAGAAAACAGCCCTTACTCATGCCTCAGGTGGGCACCCAGGCTGCAGGGGCTCCCCTGGGGCTTCGTGGGTACTTCCCTGCCCCTGCAGCCAACACCAGGGGATACAGAGAGGGCAGCGAGGGCACCTGGGTCTGGGGAATGGGCCAGGATGACACACAGCTCTTCCTGCTGCAAGCCCAAGGTCAGCAGCCTCCACCACTGCCTCCTGGCTCAGGCCCGGCTGGTTCTACTCCCAGATGCTGGTGTGCCCAAGGTCAGGTAACGGAGGACCATTCCTCAGGAAAGACACACAACCTCAGACCTGGCAATCCCGGTGCCTCCCGCTTCAAGGGATCCTGCAGCACCCACCCATCAAGCAAAGTGGGCAAGTCTCAGCCTTGAGCAAAACAGATTCTCGGGCTGTGGGCCGAAGCTGGCCTGTCACGTGTTTTGTCAGGCTTCCAGTGTTTTAAACAAGTGGAGCCCACATGTAAATCGCAGGCTGCCCCTCTCCTGCATGCCCTTCCCTCCCACCTTGTGGCCCCTGCTGCCCTCAGGCCTTGCTCAGTGGCCACTTCTCCTCTGCAGCAGAGCCCCCTCTGTCCCTGGGGCCTGCAGCTCCCACAGAGGGTCTCATTAGGCTGGCAAGTCTCCATAAGTGGAAGGAGGGGCGTGCTTTCAGATGTCTGAGCAGAAGAGACTTGGAGCTAAAGGGTTTTGCTCTGTCCACACAGCTGCTCCTTCTGCTTCCCAGCAGCCCTCACGCCGACTCCTCCATCAATAACAAGCACAGCAAGGAAATGCAGCCACAGGAGGGACTAAGAGTGGCGTGCAGGGAGTGGTATGGCCCACGTCCAGCCCCACTGCCCGCCAGCTCTCGGGGGCAGAAGGATGGGCCGCCCCGGAAGGGAGACCAATGCTTCTGGAAAGGAAAGCTTTGTGTCTGGAAGAAAAGTGACACCCCAGGCTCCTGGGGCTCCAGACAGAGGAGCTGGCAAGGTGGGCAGCCCCTGAGAAGGTTGGGTGGCAGCTGAGCAGTGAGGAGGGGCAAGGACTGCCATGAGACCCAGAAGGCCACACAGATGGACGGGCCCTGCCCTGGGGAGGGCGGGGAGTGGGGACAGGAGGTGCTGCTTGGCACAGAGTCTGAGAGAAATGCGACATCCCTCAGCAACTTCTAACCTGTGTCCCCTAATGCAGCAATTCTACTTCTGGTATTGATCCCAGGGAATCTGACCCAGGCCCGCAGGGAGGGAACTGTGGGGATGTTCACAGCAGTGTGGCTTGTACTATCAGCTCATTAGGAACAGTGTGAATACCGACCAAGGGAGACTAAGAAATAACCTTGGTCCATCCATGGGATGGAATACTGTGCAGAGAGCTGGAAAGTATTATGTAGTGCACGATCCCTTTAATGTAGAAATATCCCTGCAAGGGACACAGAGATAGGTGCACACATATTTACAATCCCGTTTATCGTGTTTATCTCCGGGAGACAGGAGGATGGGAACAAGGGGCACCTTCATCACAGCGGAGGCACAGCAGCCACAAGGCTGGTGGCAGAAAATCCCTGCACTGCACAGTGGGGTCTGCCTTGGCCCTGCAGGGTCCTCCTGCATCACACAGCCTGTCCCGCCCACTCCACCCAGAGGGCCTCCCAGCCACGGTGCAGCTCCTGGATGCTGGACCTCAGAGGAAAGCCCTCCTCCGCACTGGGCCCTACTACGTGCCGCCACTGACGAGCCCCATCTGTTGGGCTTCTTTGCAGAGACTCACTTGGGCCAATCACACGCACAAGAAAGAATGACCTGGTGCCCTCCAGTCTACCTCCCGGGGCTGAGGAGCCCCGTCCAACCCCAGCAAACACACAGCAGGGACGACTCTCCAAACCACTGCGCCTGCTGCTCCAGGTAGACAGGGCGTTCACGCCGCGTGAGCCCGCTGAGGGGACGGTTCAGAGCCCCAAACTAGTCCACGGAAGGAGATCAGAAGAGCAGCTCCTCCAGCGGGTGGGAGCAGGGAAAGCCAGGGAAGGGACCCGAGGGGACCTTCTGGGGGCAGTCGTAATGGTCGCTGTCTTCATGGGGTTTGGGCTACAGTGGTGTGTGTGTTTGTCAGAACTCATCAAATGATGCACTGCCGATGTCTGCATTTGGGAGAAACATGTTAGCAAATACTGTTCCCTTAAAGACACGCAGAGTGAGGGGTGTGGGGGTGATATAGGCTGATGACTGTAATATACTTCAAAATGCAGCCCAAAGTGCGATGGATTGATGAAGAGAAAGAGAGAGAAATGATAAAGACGACATGGTCAGACAATTGCAAAATCCGGATAGTGCGTCTAGGGTATGCTCATTATAAATCATTTTCACTTTGCTGTAAATCCCACAATAAAACATGGAATAAACCAAAACTAAATGAGGAGAAGAAAGCTGTGGACGCAGCCAAGCAGCAGGCATGTACATACTGGAGGACAGGTGACCACTGAGGGGGACAGACCGAGGGCTCTGGGAAGCCAGAGGGGCCAGTCGACCAGGAAAGGGCCTGTGGGTGAGGTGCCCTGAGTGTAAACTCTCAAAGGATGGGTGGCCTGGACCCTGCAAGGCTGAGGAAGGGCTGGCAGGAAGCGCAGCCCCTCCCTCCCATGGCACCTTGGAGCAGGTGGGGCCCAGAGCCAGGCTGGACCTCAGAGGGCGCCGCTGTCCAGCTAACAAGCCTCCAACCACCAGCCGGCCTGGGGTTAGGAAAGTGGCCTTCTCAGCAACCTCGGGCCCTGGGCAGAGGACGGAGTGGAGCGCAGACCCAGGGGCAGGGAGGCCAGCAGAGGCCTCAGCCTTGCCCTGAGTGAGCCCCAGAGGCTGAAGAGGCCACGTGCCTAGTGGTCCCTCCTGCCTGATTCCTCAGGCCCCCTGGCCCTCTGACGGATTCAGGATGACAGACTGATGAAATGGCTCCTTCTATTCCATTTGGGGTCAAGGGCCCTGCCTTGTGCTTTCCCTCCAAGGGACTGTCACGCTGTGTGGTAGCTTCTGACAAGACAGCAACTGATTAAAAGGGCAGAGCAGGGATGCTGGCCATGCTGGCAGAGGGTGTGCAGTGGGCACCTGTCACCTCAGCTTGGCCTCTACGGGGGAGGAATGACCACTCACATCCACACCTGTGGTGTGACGTGCTGCTCAGATGCCACAGCATGTGTGTGTGTCCAGGGACAGAATCAGAGAAATGAAGCTGTCAGGCCAGCTGCACAGCTGGGCGCTTTAAACCAGGAGAAGCAGGAGAAGACCCTATGTGTGTGGGGGGTCTCTAACCCACCTCCACGTGGCGCACTGCAGATCACAGCTTCAGAACGTGGGAGGAGTCACACAGCTGCCACCAACAGCTGGCTCAGCTGTAGACTCTCGTCCTGGCTGTCCTTGAGCTACCTCCCTCCCCAACCTGGGCTCAGGAGAGGGGTGGCGGGCAGAGCCAGTAATCAAGGAGGGAAATCCTAGTTCCGGTTACTGTTGGGTAGGGCCTCCCAGCTTCCAGGTCCTGTGCCCGTCACTGTCGACTCCACTGGTCTCACCCCTCACAACAGGTCTGCCAGGGCGCATCGCTCTTTCTACCTCTTGGAGACAGAGGGGGACTTGCAGGTACTTGGCAATTGGCCCACGGGCAGCAGACCTCAGATACGCCCACAGCTCTGTCTGACCCACGGCCTGTGGCACCACCACCTGAAGGGCACAGAGGCTGGCCCCGGCTGCCTGGGACTGGATCCGGCTGGATCTGGCTGGGTGCTGGTGCCAGAGGAAGTGCGCGCATCCACCCACCTCAGCTGAACCAATCCCTGAGATGTGGATGCACATGCCCGCACATAGCCAGGACACGACAGAGAGAGGCTCCTCTCACCAAGCACTTGTGCAAGATGGCTGGCGCACACTGGGGCAGGGGGCCCTCTGGGGAGACAGGGCTTTCTTGTCAGGTTCAGACCCAGGGGGAGGCGTTCCCCATGTGACCCCTGGTATGATGTTAGCTGTGCGATCCGTGCGGACGCCTTTGTCAGGCTCTGCTCCTGGTGGATGCTGGATGTTGGCCTGTGTCCAGCTCTTTTTCTCATCCATTGAGACAAGCAGATTGTTTCTTCCCCACTTTGCTGATGGGATAAGTTACCTCGATATTTCAAATACAGAGTCAGACTGGCATTTCTGCAGAGATCTCTAACTGGTCCTGAGCTACTGTCCTTTTTATGTGTTGTTGGATTCCATTTGTAGCGTTTTGTTGAGGGCTTTTACGATATATTTTCTTATTTTTTAATTAAACTTTTGGTTTTGAGATTTAAAAAATAGTTATACTAAACTTACTGTGGTAATCATTTTGCAATATTTGCATGACACGTCACTGTGTGGTATACCTTCAACTTACAGAGAGCTGTGTGCGAATTCTATCTCAATAAAACTGGGAAAAAAGTAATCACACACTCATACCCGCATCTAACCCCTGGCATACACACTGCACACAAACATACACGTGTATACCCAATGCACACTATAACCTACACATCCGTGTACACTCAGCTCATGCACACACACACCCCACACTCATCCACATCACATACATATCATACACACTCAGAATGCTTATATCACACATGAAAGACCTACACATACACTATACACTCACACATATCACACACTGAAACCACACCCTCATGCCACACCCACCACACCAGCAGACACTCATAACCCACACAAACGCACACAAACACATAGCCCTGTGTTTACAACAGTGACTTCGGCTCTTACCTCCCGTACAGAAACTGGAAGGCTCCACAGCTGTAATTTCCATACAGCACTTAGATGTGAGCTGGAACAGAGAGAGGTGGCAAGGTCGGGGAAAGTGAACGCTGGGGGCCTGGTGAGAAGCCACCCTGTGCTCCTGCTCACATCCAGCCTCTACTCACTGAATTAACGATGTTTCTCAGACCCTTGAATCCTCTGTCCACGCCAAACATGTGATCTGGGCGGTCTGCAATTTCCAACAGCTTTAAGGGAGAGGAGGTGCCTTGTGCCCATGGCCAGGGGTTGAGGACACAGCAGGTCCCCATCCCAGGAGATAGTCTCTTGCCTCACACTATGCTGGACTCCAAGGCCAGACCCTGGCGTTTGCCATCAGCCCACCCCAAGGGAATGGACAGCTCTTCCACCTGTACTTCCAGCGCGGGTTTTACACACTTGTTATTCATTTCTGCAGTGGCTGTCTGTTTTCCAAAGACTTACACATTCTCTGGGTAGATCATCCTCTGGGTGGCCCTGGGAAAGCCAACTTTGGAAGCTTTCCCCTACTAGGCTCACCAGCGGCACCATGTTACTTGTACTGAATTACCTGGTCTTTCTTATAGTTGCTTACACCCACGCAGTAAATACTCGCCCCCATTTTCTGAGAATTTGCAGCCTAAGAGAAAGAAAGTGCTGAGTATAAATCACCAAATACATCAAGCATTATGCTGGTAATGATGAACTGGACTCACTTCGTCCTTAGTCTTATTAAATGAACTTGGCAGCAATGGTCCATCGGTCAGAGCAATAATCAGGCTAGCAGCTTCCCGGTCTGCAATAGAAGCAGGGAGTGGCCTCGTCGGCAAAGGCACCGGGTGTGACCAACCGCAGGGTGCCAGGGCCACAGCACTGCCCCCAACACCTCCTCCTCCTGGGGAGAGGCCACGCAGACCCCAGCACCCACAGTGCACAGTGCCTGGGGGACTCTGCATCCCACTCCTGGAGGGAGAAGCAGCTCAGCCCAGGACCCACTTTCCAGATGAGGAGATGGAGCCAGCTCAGGGTCCTTCCTACTGAACTCCCACCACTCCCAGATGGCACAACCTTTGCCCTAACAGGTGACTCCAGCTGTTTCACTGGACAAGTGTCAGCCTTTCCGGTGGGCAAAGCAAGGAGCAGGCAGACCCGACTGTACCAGGCCCCGTAGGCTCTGTGGAAGGCTGCGCTCCTGATCCGGGCAGTGCCTGCCCACACTCCTGCTGGCACTGCATCCCCAGTGGTTCCCAATGTGGGTCAGAGGCGCTTGAGCAGCTCAAAGCCTTTCCCACCAGGCCCACACATCTCTCCTGACAAGAGCTGTAACCCTACAGTCTAGACAAAGATGGTTCTGGCCCAGCACAGCCTTTTCCACGGTTTGAGACACAGTCCCGGGATGACAGTCAATCAAGGGAAGGAGCAGACTGGAAAAGGAGTCACAGCCAGAAATGGGATGGAGACAAAAGCGAGGTCGGCAAGGAGGAGAGCAAGCTCTTTTTTCCGAAAACTGAAGCCTGTCTGCTCTAGGGCCCCCGGGCTGTTCCCTCCCTTCTCCTGCAGCCCAGGGGTAGGGCAAGAGCGCATGTTTACTAAGAACCAAGAATGTGCACACATGATCCCGTGTATTCTGAGAAACATCACTGAGGGGGCTTTTATCCTCATTGCACGGAGGGGGAACCTGCAGCTCAGAGAGGGCAAGCAACTTTCCCCAAAGGTCAGCGCTAGGAAGTGGCCGAGGTGGGTGTGCCAGGCCTCACTGAGGCCCAGGCCTGGCTCCATCCCGGACAGACCTGCCCATGAGGAGTCAGCAGGCAGCTTACCTTTGGAGTGCACTTGTTGGATCTGCTCATTGGCCTGCAACAACATGAAGGAAGGTTGAGGAGCAGTTAGCTGAGCCACCAGCACTCTAAGAACTTGACAAGCAGAGCAAATTCCCAGAGCGCCAGTGGGCTGTACCTTTTTAAACCCCTCCTGCATGTTTGTGTCTCCTGAAGGCACCACATTCTGAAGTCGGTCAAGACCATCATGTATCTCATTTCTGAAGAAAATCAGAAAGGGAGTTGAGGTGGAATGGGGGGCTGACGGTTGAAAACCAGCCCCATGCTGTCCTGGCACCATTCCACCCTGTGCTGAGTGGCATGGACAGCAGAGGACTCAGTCAAGTGGCCCTGTCATGGCCCATCCGCCCTGTGTCTTTGACACTGACAGGCCTTCATGTCCCCCAACTGGAGACATCAGGGGGAACTGGTTGTCTGGTCCCATGGGTACAGCTGGCTTTCAATGGGCTCCCCGTCTCAGGCACGCAGACCTCAGGTGACCTCACCAAGGGCCCTGCCTTGACCGTCCATGTGGGAGTGGGAGCATCCAGGATGTCCCCTGTGACGCTGGCACACACAATGTGACTGGCAGGACCGCAAAGCACCCAAGGGCCCCTCGGGAGGGCACGCGGTCCTCCAACAGGTAAGGGTGAGTTTGGAGAAGGTCATCCACCTGATGCCCCCTGCTCCCATTGTCCCTGTAACAGACCCCCAAGGATGACTCGGTGCCTCCAAACCTCTCCTCATTCTGTAGTTGGTGCTAAAGGAAGTAACAAAGCTGCTTAACTAGAGGGCTCAGCTCCTGGACCTCATGTGTCCTGAAGGAAAGGACCAAAGCTGGGGCAGTGGCCCTGAGGGCTGTCCAAGCAGGCGGAAATGCCATGGTCCCCAGGCTGCCATGGGGAGGTGGCCAGTCAGCCACTGTTAATGCAGAAGCACAGGCTGGGACTGCGACACAGCAGGGGGTGGTCTTGGGTCCAGGCTTATCCGATGTGACAGGGCTGAGCGGGCACAGCAAGGCTCAGGAGAGCGTGGCCCTGAAGGCTGGCCTCTTGCTGAAGGCAGAAGAGATGCTGCCGTGGGTGAGAGCTGAGAGTCCTGGGTCCAGTCCTGCCCAGCCCAGCCTAGGACGTGAGGCAGCCTGGACCCATGGCCAGCGGAGGCCAACCCAGGCCCTGCCCAGCCCAGCACACACACCTGCCCCCCTCTCTGCACATCTGGAAGACGTCTGTTTTGTCAGCAGCACCCCCAGTATGCTGCAACTCTCAGCCTCCCAGCCTCTGGCTAGCACCCAGCTCAGCCAGGCTTTGCTCTTGCCTCCTCGAGCTCTCCCTGCTGCTGCTCGGCAGCCCAAGTCACCCCCTGCTCCCAGCTGTGCTCCTTGAGGGACCACAGGCTCCTAGCACCCTCGGCAAGAACCCCTCCTCTTAAAATATCACCCCCCTAAACTCACACGAGCTCACATCTTTTCTGCTCCCCTGAGCCCCACACCCATTCCTGACACCCCCCCATGGGGAAGACAGCCCCACCTTCGCTCACCAGAGATGACCTGGGAGGCCCTCCAGGAGCCTCACACAGCTTCTCATGGTCTGGGCCCTGAGCCCCTGCCCTGGGGGAGGCAGTGGTCTTCCTCTCCCCCAGGGCTGCTCCTCCACCTGAGGCCCGTGCCCCGCCTCCACTGCCTCTGTCTCTGCCACCTGCCAGAGTCCCTCCCCATGGACTTGCTTTCTTCCACCTCAAACCCACTCAGGTCTCTCTCCTCCAAATAGGAACCACAGGCACACACAAAACCTCGCCTTCCCCTAGGCCATGGAGCCGCCAGCCCAGTCCCTGTTTCTCCTGGGAGTCAGACATGGGAGTCTGTGCCCATGCCCTGGGACCCCCACACGCCCTCCCCTGCAGCCTGGCTCTTCCTGCTCATTGTGTGGTGCTTGGTTTCCCTCCAAGGTCCTGAGCAGTGGCTCTGTCCCACAAATCCTGGGACCCATCAGTCCTAAATGTCCTCCCCCCACTCTGGTGCTCCACGCACTCTGAGTTGGGTTCCAGTCATTTGTATCCATGGGAACCTGAACCTCCAAACTACTCAGAAGCCCAGGAATTCCTTCCTTCAGGCCTGTGGGCACCTGCTCAGCCCACCTAGGATGCGGGCACGTCATGCCTCCCTCGCGCACACCAGCCCAGTCTTCTGCTCATGCCCCGACTCACTGGCTCCCCTGTCTCAGACCCACCAAGGGACCCAGCTCCCCTCCACTGAAGCCCCCGGCACTTTGACACTGCCCTTCCCTTCTTCCCAGGTTCTGACTTCGTCTCCCTTCTTCCTCCACTTGCCCAGGGCAGAGACTGACACCCACAGCAGGTGCCCAATGCAGGCCACTCTTCATAGCAGCCCTGAATATTGGCTCCACAAGCTCCCAGGAGTCCTCCCAGCCAGCCCGTTCTAAGAAAAGGGTAGAGTTCCCAAGGAAGGACTCAGGAGGGTGGAGGGTGGGACTTATGGGGTGGAGATTGTCTAGAAGCACAGGGGTCTGCTAGTGCCAGTGCAGCCAGGAGTCAAAGTGGGCTGGCTATGGTGTCAAGGTGGGCACTGAGGGGAGGCCGTGTCAGCCCAGCCTGCACACCAGTGGGATTCCCACTGAGTTCTCAGGGAAGCCCTCAGCTCCCTGGCTCTCCCTGCAGCCCCACCCACGGGTCCTGCCTTGGAGATCAAAGCAGCACTTACCAGTGATGGCAGCATCATAGTGGAGTGAGTTGCTCCCTTTGTCTCTCCTCTCTATGTTACAACTAGACAGACATTCATTAACCAAGAGAGGATTTTCTACATAACACAACAGGATGCCTGAGGGATCCATGTAGCTATACATCTGAATGTGGGTGGACTGGATTACCAGGAAGCAGAGGAATTAAGTAACTGGACTCCTTTGCCTCCCCAGAGGCAGTGATCCAGGTTGCTGATCCTCACACAGCGGATGGTGTGACTGTGAGTAGAAGTGGGGCAGCCCAACTGACACACGAATGCTTTTCAAGTGGTAGCCTGGCCCAGGGGAGCAGCCACCTAGCAAGGTAGCTCCGCCCATGCAAACTCCCCCTACTGAGAGGCAGAGGTTCAGCCCATGGGAAACTGCCCCACACACAAAGCACAGTGGCTTAGCCCATAACTGCCCGCAAGCACAGCCTAGGCCCATGTGAAAGCACTGCCCCTGCCTAACACAGCAGCTCAGCCAGACCAGCCTGCTGAGCCTAGCAGCTCTGCACACACAAGTGCAAACCGCCAAGTGGCTACAGTCAGCCCACTTGAATACACTGTGGCCCAACTGGCACAACTACCAGCAGATGGGTGGGATCAGAAACAGAGCTCCTGCCCGTACCCCACTACACCCAGAGGGGGAAGGTGGACTCTGTGAACTGATACTAACACAAATGTGCTAGCAGAGGATCAATGCATCAAACACCATGAAGAACTACAGAAACACGCAGAACAGAAAGAAAACGACAAGTCTCTAGAAACCAAACTTGAAGTCAGAAGATCACAATCTAAATGACAGAGAATTGAAAATAGTTGTCAGAAAGAAATTCAACGAGGTACAAGAAAACACAGAAAGACACTTCAGTGAGCTCAGGAATAAAATTAGTGAGCATGCGGATTCCTTCACCAAAGAGACTCAAGGTCTTAAAAAGAACATACAGAAGTTCTGAATATGAAGATGACAATTAATAAGATAAAAAATTATGTAGGAAACATAAAAAATAGAGCAGACATTATGGAGGACAGAATTAGTGAATTATAAAGTAGAAATCTAGAAATGCTTCAGGCGGAGGAAAAGAAAGAACTAAGATTTTTAAAAAATGAAGAAATTCTTTGAAAAATATCCAACTCAATCAGGAAAAGTAACATAAGGATTATAGATATTCCAGTAGGAGATACAGAACAACAACAGAAAATAAGAGATAAAATGACAGAAGTAAGCCCTCATACATCAATAATCACTATAAAAGTAAATGGATTGAATTCTCTAATCAAAAGACACAGAGTGGCCAGATGGATTAAAAAACAAGACCCAACAATATGCTGCCTCCAGGAAACGCATCTCAGCTCTAAAGACAAAGAGGCTCAGAGTGAAGGGATAGAAGACAATACTCTGAGCTAATGGTAACCAAAAGAAAGCAGGTGTTGCCATGCTTATATCAGAAAAAGACTTCAAAGTGAAAAAGATAATGAGAGACAAAGAAGAGCAGTATAAAATGATAAAAGGAACATTCCACCAAGAGGACACAACACTCATGAATATATATGCAAATAAGTACAGAAGCACAAAAGTATTTAAAGCAACTATTAATGGAACTAAAGGGAGAAACTGACAGCAACACAATAATAGCAGGGGACCTCAACACCTCACCCTTAGATCAACGGATAGATAATCCAGAGAGAAAGTCAACAAGGACATATGGGCCTTAAATGACACACTAAACAAGGTGGACTTAATAGATGTATATAGAACATCCCATCCCACAATAGCAGAATATACATTCTTCTCAAGTGCAGAGAGAAGCTTCTAAAAGATAGACCATATACTGGGAAACAAGGCAAGCCTGAATAAATTTAAGAAGACTGAAATCCTATCAACCATCTTTTCTGACCACGATGCTATGAAATTGGAAATCAACTACAAGAAAAAAGCTGGGAAAGTCACAAATATATGGAGACTAAACAACATGCTAACGAAAAACCATTGGATCAATGAAGAAGTCAAAGGAGAAATCAAAAAACACCTGGAGACAAATGAAAATGCAAACACAACACATCAACTCTTACGTGATGCAGCAAAAGCAGTGGTAAGAGGGAAATTTAATAGTGATATAGGCCTACCTCAAAAAGCAAGAAAAATCTCAAATACATCATCTTAAACTACACCTAGCAGAACTAGAAAGAGAACAAAAAAAGCCCAAAGTCAGCAGGAGGGAAATAATAAAAATTAGAGCCGAAATAAATGAAATAGAGACTGGAAAACAATAGAAAGGATCAATGAAACTAAGACCTGGTTCTTTGAGAAATTAAGCAAAATTGACAAACCCTTAGCCAGACTCACTAAGAAAGAAACAAAGAAGGCTCAATAAATAAAATTAAAAATGAAAGAGGAGAAATTATGATACCACAGAAACATAAAGGATTATAAGAGAATAGCATGAAAAACTATATGCCAACACATTGGATAACCTAGAAAAAATGGAATAATTCTTAGAATCATACAACCTCCCAAAACTGAATCAAGAAATAGAGAATCTGAATATACCAATCACAAGTAAAGAGATTGAAACAGTAATCAAAAACCTCCCAAAAAACAAAAGTCCAGGACAAGATGGCTTCTCTGGAGAATTCTACCAAACATTCAAAGAAGATTTAATATCTATCATTCTCAAACTATTCTGAAAAATTGAAGAAGACAAGATGCTTCCCAGCTCATTCTACAAGGCCAGTACTACCCTAATACCAAAACCAGACAAGAAAATTAGGCAAGAAAAAGAAATGAACGGTATCCAAGTTGGAAAGGAAGAAGTAACACTCTCGCTGTTTGTGGATCACATGCTTCTATATATAGAAAACCCTAAAAAATCCACCAGAAAACTATTAGAAATAATCAACAACTATAGCAAACTTGCAGGGTATAAAATCAATTTACAAAAATCAGTTGCATTTCTATACACTAATAACAAACTGGCAGAAATAGAAGTCAAGAATACAATCCCATTCAGAATAATCCCATTCAAAAAGAATAAAATATCTACGAATAAATTTAACAGAGGAGGTTAAAGACCCATACACTGAAAACTATAAGACATTATTGAAAGAAATTGAAGAAGACACAAATAAATGGAAAGATATTCAATATTCATGGATTGGAAGAATAAACACAATTAAAACGTCCATATTACCTAAAGCAATCTACAGATTCAATGAAATCCCATTCAGAATCCCAACGACATTTTTCATGGAAACAGAACAAAGAATTCTAAAATTTATAGAGAACAACACAAGATCTGGAATAGCCAAAGCAATCCTGAGAAAAAAGAAGAAAGCTGGAGGCATCACATTCCCTGACTTCAAAATATACTACAAAGCTACAGTAATCAAAACAGCATGGTACCGGCAGAAAAGGAAACACAGATCAATGGAACAGAGTTGAAAGCCCAGAAATAAAACCACACATCTATGGACAGCTAAGCTTCGAAAGAGGGTTTAAGAACATAAAATGGACAAAGGAAAGTCTCTTCAATAAATGGTGTTGGGAAAACTGGACAGCCACACGCAAAAGAATGAAAGCAGACCATTATCTTGCACCATACACAGAAATTAACTCAAAATAGATTAAAGACTTGAATACAAGACCTGAAACCATAAAACTTGTAGAAGAAAATATAGGCAGTACACCCTTTGACATTGGTCTTAGCAGTATCTTTTTGAACAGCATGTCTACTCAGGCAAGGGAAACAAAAGAAAAAATAAACAAATGGGACTTAATCAGACTGAAAAGCTTCTGCCCAGCAAAGGAAACCATGAACAAAACAAAACGACATCCCACCAACTGGGAGAAAATATTTGCAAATCATATATCTGATAGGAGTTTGTTTCCAGAGTGTATAAGGAACTCATACAACTCAACAACAAAAAAACAAACAACCCAATCAAAAAATGGGCAGAGGATATGAACAGATATTTTTCCAAAGAAGATATTCAGACGGCCAAGAGGCATGTGAAAAGATGCTCAAAATCACTAATTTTTAGAGAAATGCAAATCAAAACCACAATGAGATATCACCTTACAACCATCAGAATTGCTGTAATTAACAAGATAAAAAATAAATGTTGGAGAGGATGTGGAAAGAAGAGAACCTTCATACACTGCTGGTGGTAACGCAAACTGGTACAGCCACTATGGAAAGCAGTATGGAGACTTCCCAGAAAACTGAAAATAGAAGTACCATATGACCCAGCTATCCCACTACTGTGTTTCTATCCAAAACATGAAATCAACAATACAAAGAAGTTTATGCACCCCTATGTTCACTGCAGCATTATTCACAACAGCCAAGACGTGGAAGCAACTCAAGTGCCTTATCAACTGGTGAACAGATAAAGACGACGTGGTATACATAAACAATGGAATACTACTTAGCCATAAAAAAAGACAAAATTGTGCCATTGGCAACAACATGGGTGGACCCGGAGGGTACTATGTTGAGTGAAATAATCCAGACAGAGAAGGAAAAACACCACATGATTTCACTCAAATGTGGAAGATAAGAAAACACATGGATAAGGAGAACAGATCAGTGGTACTAGAGGCAAGGGTGAAGGGGGTAAAGGCGCACATACGTATGGTGACGGATTAAAACAAGACTACAGGTAGTGAGCACGATGCAGTCTATACAGAAACTGATGTAATAATGTACACTTGAAATTACACAATGTTCTAAACCAACATGACCTCAATAAAATAATTAAAATAAAAAGGCAGCACTTACCTGTCTGAGGTGAGGTTCATGAGGGTGTGGCCCCGTGTGGAGTAGGTGATGAATGACATCTGCAGTTTCGGGCTGGGGAGGAAGCACGTACTTGTGAGAAGTCACAAACATAGGTTCAAAATGATGGCAATGTGCAGCCAGGGACGGGGTGCATGGCAACTTCTCTGCTGCCCACCCCAACTCTTCCCCTTTGGGACCATTTTCTGACTCCCAGAAATTCCCTTAACTTCAGTGAAGGATTCTGAGGCTTGTGGAGATGTGGGACCTTCCCACAGTGAGTGCCAGGATGGGATCCTGTTCCATTTCTACACCTCCAACACCCCCAAAGTCTCTCCCATGCATGCACACACACAGAGACACACCCACATGCACATCACACACAAAAGGAGACAGATTCCTACACACACCTGCATGAGGATCTCTCCACTGACCTCGCTTCTGCTGTAAAATTCTTTGGATATTCACTCCCTTCCTTCCTTGCCTGTCTTCCTGCCTCATCTCTTCTCTCATCTCAAAGAAATTATTCTCTCATGAAAGCCATTCATACACACCACTCCCTTTCTTCTCCCTGGCCACTGTCTTCTGGTTCTCTGACCCTTATTATCTTTTAGATAAATTGCTACCACAGGTCCCTAGAGAGTTTCCTATTGCTCCTGGTGTTGTTCCAGTTCATTTTACCCATACTTATCTGACATTTTTTCTGAAGCACAACATTTATCATGTCATACACCTGCTCAAGAATCGTGTACAGCTCCCTACTGCTCACAGAAGGAAATCCACAACCCTGTACCTGGCATTTTGAGCCCTGATGACCTTGGCCCCAAGCTTTTCTGTCCAGCCTCATTTCCCAGCCCTCCCTTGAGTTAACCCTACCCTCCTGCCAAAGAGGCCACTCTCTCTACAAGAGACTTCTACAAGAAGTCCTCTTGATGGCTCCTGCTACCCAGCTTTTCCCGGTCCTTCAAGACCTAGTTCAAATGTCCACATCCTCTGGGAAGCCATTAAGGACTTTTGCTGTAGGAATTCTTGCTTTTTCCTTTAAGCTGTCTTATAAGTCCTTTGCCCTTTTCTTTTGGCCCTCAGCACTTTCTAACAAGGTGTTCAGTTGTATGTTAGTGGTTTATCTGTTTTCTAGTCCTTGAGGGCCTTAGGGGAAGACTGTGCCCCTGCAATATGGCCTGACTCCCAGGCAGGAGCCAAGCAAAGCTGCTGAGAGCCAACTGAACCAGTGCGATCTGTCCTCTCCTGCTTTAGAACACCACCCTGGGCTCTGTGTTCCTGACCCGAGGGGCTCCCATGCCCACAAGTCTAAAGAGCAGGACACTCTGCTTGGCAGAAGAAAACACCCTGAAACATGGAGAAGTTGTACTTTTCAAACTTCTTGACCACTCTATCAACAAAGTTGTAAATGTCCATCCAATTGTTGTCCACGCTGCCTGACCTGAAAATGAAGATGACAGGAGTCAGAGGGATGAGTCACGTCCATCAAGTGGGCTGAGTGTCCGCCTCCCCACCTTCCAGCAGGCCCTTTAAGAAGCTCCTCCCCTCATAGCTGAAGGCTGCCACGCACCCTCAGTGGCCTCTGTGGGTCACCCTGGTGGTGACTTTCATCAGCGTGAGTGGTGGAGAGGGTGACCAACCAGACCTGCATGTTGGGACTGAGGGACTTCCAGAAATCAGGGACTTTGGTGGTTGGCCACACTAGGTGGAGTTGTTAGAAAAGAAATGAGGGAGGGTGCATTGGCTGGAAAACACATTCTGATTCTGACATGTTGGCTCTCCTGGTTCCCCACTTTCCCTTGGGAATAATCATTCCTAGCTGTCTGCTCCTCTCTTGCATCTTGCAGGTGTGTGTGGGTGGGGGGCAGGGCTCTTTGGCACCATATCCCAACTAAAGGTTCTTGGCTTCTCCTCTCTACCATTCCTTTTGCATCCTCTAGGCTGCAGCTAAAGCTGTCAACAGATGGTGATGAGACTAAGCAGATGATAATGCTATCAAGATTATCATTCATGGAGCACAAATGAACCAGGCACTTTACATATATGATTTCCAATTCCAGAACAACCCTATAACATCAGTGTTATTCCCACTCTACAGATGAGAAAACCTAGGCTCTCACATGTCATGGAGTTTGCCACAATTTCGATAGCTGGCATGGACCTGAACCAAGATCTAGCCTCAAAACCCAGGACTTACCCAATGTACTTGGCAGATCTGGGTGACACTCTTGTGTCTGACAATTACCGGCCAGCAAAGCGCTAGACTCTGATCATCACCACAATACAGACTTTCTCTTGAAATCTCCCATGCTAAAATGCAAGACAACTCCTTTCCTAACTATTGGTAACACTTTCCACTTTTCTTCTTATTACTCATTCCTCCTCCCCTCTGTTCTCTGCTGAGTGAAGAGGAACTTCCAAAGAAGTTTCACAGGAAACAAGAATCTTCAACCCACATACCTACCCAGGGAAAGTTTCCACTTTGTGATGATTTTGAAGGAAGGTGTAGAATCTAGAATAGAGAAGAACGCAAGTGCCCATGGGCAGTGTAAAATGCCACAGGGAACTCCAGGTCCCTGGGAAGGAGGCAGCATGGCACAGAGCAGCCACATGGGATTCTGGCACACAGAGCCCCAGACATGTTTTATTGCCCCCCTCTTAAATGAGAATGCAGAGAGGAAGATCACCAAACATTTGAAGACATCTCTACTGTAAAGGCCTGAGGCACAAACATCCTAGTGATATAACTATGCTGGGAGAATGGAAGTGGCTAGTCCAGAATCATGTTGGGGAGCTGAGCTATAAGAAAGCTAAATGCTCTTCCTCCATAGTAAGAAGTCAATAGAGAATGTACAAGTTAAAACAGCAAGAAACAGCAGTCAGTATAAGCATGTTATTAGAAATAAGATCATAACACCAAAAGAAAAATCTGGAAGGATTGCAAGTAGCTGCCTCTGAGAAGTGAGATCAGAAGTGGGGAAGGGAAGGGAAAGAGCCTTGAGTTTTTTGTTGTGAACTTTGTAATAGTGTTTGATTTTAAGTTAATATTCAAGCATTTCCTCAAAAAATGTAAAAATGAAATTACAAACAAAAACTAGTAGCATGGAGTGATGGCAGCAAAATGGCAGACTTGGAAGCTCCAAGTCCTGATTTCCCCATGGAAACACTGAACAAACAGAGGCTGAAAGGAGAAACAGAGCATACAACTATGGTACACCAATCTACAAAGGTAGATAGAAACAGAAGGAAAAAGAAACAACGGAAATACAACACAAGCAGAAATCAATCAGTAAGATGAGAGCAGTGAGTCCTTACATATCAATAATCACTTTAAATGCAGATACTTGGAATTCACCAATCAAAAGGCAGAGAGTGGCGAGATGGATAAAAAAGCAGGACCCAAGTATATGCTGCCTACAAGAGACTCACTCAGCTTTAAAGACACAAACAAGCTCCAAGTGAAGGAATGGGAGGAGATATTTCATGCAAGCTGAAACCAAAAGAAATTGGATAGCCACACTTATTTCAGACAAAATAGACTTTAAAGCAAAAATGGTAACAAGAGTCAAATAAGGTCATTATATAATGATAAAGGGGTCAATTCATCAAGAAAACACGACAATCATAAATATACATGCACTTCCAAGCACCTAAATATATTAAGCAAATACTAACAGATCTGAGAGGAGAAATATAACAATACAGTAATAACAGATGACTTCAATACCCCACTTTCAGCAATGGAGAGATCAACCAGATATAAAATCAGCAAGGATGTGTCAGAAGGGAACCATACTATGACCAAATGGACTTAATAGACATATATAGAACATTCCATCCAACTGCAGTAGAAAGCACATTCATCTAAAGTCCACAAAGATTATTTTCCAGGATAGATCATATGATAGGACACAAAACAAGTCTTAACAAATTTAAGAAGACTGAAATCACGACAACTATCTTTTCCAACTACAGTGTTATTAAACTAGAAATCAACAAGAGGAAAGCTGGAAAATCTACATATATGTGGAATTCAAAACACTTTTGAACAATCAACAGGTGAAAGAAGATATCAATTGGGAAATAAAAAAAGTATCTTGAAACTAATGAAAATGAAAACACAACATACCAAAACCTATGGAATGCTGCAAAAGCAGTTGAGAGAAAAATTTATAGGGGGAAAAGCATATATTAAGAAATTAGAAATATCTCAAATAAAAAATATAACTGTACATCTCAAGGAACTATAAAAAAAAAACAGAATAAGCCAAAGTTAGCAGAAGGAAGGAAATAATAAAGATGAGAGCAGAAATAAAGAGATAAGAATAACAATCAAAATAATCAACAAAACTGCGAGCTAGTTTTCCTAAAAAGATAAATAAAATTGACAAACCTTTATCTAGACTAACTAAGATAAAAAGAGAGAAGACTCAAATAAATAAAATTAGAAATGAAAGAGGAGACATTACAACTGATACTACATAAATACACAGGATCAAAACAGACTACTCTGGCAGCGAGGTCAGTGACATGGCGGCGTGAGCTCACCCGGGACTCTCTCCCCTCCAAATTACAACCAAGAAGAGCAACTGCTTTCCAACCAAAAGAAAAATATCCTAATAACAGAAATCGTTGGAGACCCACAGCAACCAAACGATGGAGGGTGGAGAGGCTGTAGCCCCCCTTTGAGGAGCTGGAACAGGGTAGGAGAGAACTTAGCTCCCTCCCCTACAGACTGGGATCACTGCTGGGGGAGAGGGAAGGAACGGGGGAGGGGTCACGCATCCACAGGATCGTCCAGGACTCCCACCGCCTGTTCAGTGGAAACCCCCGAATGGGGAAAGCTTTCGTGTGGGGGACCCCATTGGCCCAGGGTCCCAGGAGACCAGAGAGCCAGCGCTGATCCGAATCCAGGTCGGTGCGCAATAGAAAGTGCCCCTCCTCCCCCAACCCACACTGTGTGCTACCATTGCGGCTGAAGGAGGAGGGCTCAGAACACACGGCTCGCAACCCCCATCTAGTGGTGACAGGCTGTAATTGCAACCGAATAACAGCATTATGCACAAAAACTGCTCCTCTACCATCCAGCAATTTATAAAAGCTCCAGACCAAAAGGAAAACAATAAAAACACAGAAGTATGTCCTGAGGACTTGGAAATAAGTAAACTAAGTGAAGATGAGTTCAAAATCAAAACAGCTATCATCAAAATACTCAATGAGGTAAAGGGAAATATAGAGAAACAAGTCAATGAGTTCTGGAGTTACTTCACAAAAGAGATTGAAACTACAAAGAAGAATCAATCAGAAATACTAGAAATGAAAAATACAATGGATCACACAAAACAGGATACGGATTCCCTGAATGCCCGTGTAGACACCATAGAGGAGAAAATTAGCATAATTGAAGATAGACAGGCTGAATGGCTCCAGACAGAGGACGAAAGAGAACTAAGAATTAAAAAAACTGAAGAAAACCTCTGAGAAATAGCTGACTCAATGAGAAAATGCAACTTAAGAATCATCGGAATTCCTGAGGGCGTGGAAAAGAAAAATGGAGCAGAAAGTGTGCTCAACGAAATAACAGAACTTCCCAAATCTAGGGATTAAGAGAGAAATGTGTGTGGAGGAAGCTTTCAGATCTCCTAGATTTGTCAATGTAAAAAGACCTACTGCAAGGTATATAATAGCAAAAATGGCAAAAATGAATGACAAAGAAAGAATACTCAGGGCAGCAAGGCAGAAGAAAATAACCTACAAAGGAACCCCTATCAGACTTTCAGCGGATTTCTCTACAGAAACCTTACAAGCTAGGAGAGATTGGAATGACATATTCAAAACTTTAAAGGATAAAAATCTTCATCCAAGAATACTCTATTCAGCAAAAATATTCTTCAGATATGAGGGAGAAATTAAATCTTTTCCAGACAAACAAAAGCTAAGGGATTTCGTAGCCACAAGACCTCAACTACAAGAAATCCTCAAGAAGGCTCTCATACCTGAAAAAAGAAAAAAAGGGAGAAAGGGGTCACAAAACACACAGTAGGGAGACAAATAGATAGAATCAGAATAGGATAGCAAATATTCAACTATAGCATTAGGATAAAGGGAAGGAAATCACCAAAGCAAAGACAATCTTATCACTCTAACCACAAACTCACAACACAAGTTGGAATAAGAGATGAAAATAATAATTTAGGAGGGGAGGAGAAAAGGGACTGAATCAGTGTAGGCTAAAGAAGTAAGAGACCATCAGACAATGGACTATGTTATACACGAGATTCTGAATACGAACTTCAGGGTAGCCACTGAACTAAAAAACAGAACAGAGACACAAAACATAAATGAGGAAAAATCTAAGAAACCCAGCATAAGAAATTGCAGAAGTCAATGGGTAGGCTAAAACACACAGGACGGGAAACAAAGGAAACACAGAAAAACTGGAAAACGAGCAACAGAATGACAGCATTAAGCCCTTGTGCATCAATACTCACCCTCAATGTAAATGGATTGAATTCTCCAATAAAAAGACACAGAGTGGCAAAATGGATTAAAGAACAAGATCCAACAATTTGTTGCCTCCAGGAAACACAGCTCAGCTCCAAGGACAAACACAGGCTCAGAGTGAAGGGGTGGAAGACAATACTCCAAGCTAATAGCAAACAAAAGAAAGCAGGTGTCGCAATACTTATATCTGACAAAACAGACTTCAAGATAAGGCAGGTAAAGAGAGACACAGAGGGCTAATATATAATGATCAAAGGGACATTTCACCAAGAAGAAATAACACTTATAAATATCTATGCACCCAACACAGGAGTACCAAAGTTCATAAAGCAAGTATTAACAAACCTAAAAGAAGATATCAAGAATAACACAATAATAGTAGGGGACCTCAACATCCCACTCACATCAATGGACAGATCACCCAGACAGAAAATCAACAAAGAAACAGTGGAGATAAATGAAAAGCTAAAACAGTTGGACTTAATAGACATACATAGAACACTCCATCCAAAAATAGCAGAATACACATTCTTCTCAAGTGCACATGGAACATTCTCAAGGATAGACCATATGTTGGGAAACAAGGCAAGCCTCTAAAAATTATAAAAAATTGAAATAATAACAAGCATCTTCTCTGATCATAATGCTATAAAGCTAGAAATTAATTACAAGGAAAAAGCTGAGAAATGCACAAGGATGTGGAGACTAAACAATATGCTATTGAACAAGCAATGGGTCAGTGAAGAAATTAAAGAAGAAATCAAAAAATACCTGGAGACAAATGAAAATGATAACATGCCATACCAACTCACATGGGATACAGCAAAAGCTGTATTAAGAGGAAAATTCATTGCAATACAGGCACATCTTAACAAACAAGAAAAATCCCAAATAAACAATCTTAAACTACACCTAACTGAATTAGAGAAAGAAGAACAAACAAAGCCCAAAGTCAGCAGAAGGAGAGAAATAATAAAAATCAGAGCAGAAATAAATGCCATTGAAACTAAAAAGGCAGTAGAAAGGATCAATGAAACAAAGAGCTGGTTCTTTGAGAAGATAAATAAAATTGACAAACCCTTAGCCAGACTTACAAAGAGAAAAAGAGAGAAAGCTCAAATAAACAAAATCAGAAATGAAAGAGGAGAAATAACAACAGACTCTGCAGAAATACAACGGATTATAAGAGAATACTACAAAAAACTATATGCCAACATAATGGATAACCTAGAGGAAATGGATAAATTCTTGGACTCCTACAATCTCCCAAAGCTTAGTCAAGAAGATGCAGACAATTTGAACAGACCAATCACAAGGAAAGAGATTGAAACAGCAATCAAAAGCATCCCAAAGAATAAAACCCCAGGACCAGATGGCTTTCCTGGGGAATTCTACTGAACTTTCAGAGAGGATTTAATATCTATCCTTTTCAAGCTATTCTAAAAAGTTAGGGAGGATGGAATACTTCCTAACACATTCTACGAGGCCAACATCACGCTGATACCAAAACCTGACAAGGACACCACAAAAAAGAACTACAGGCCATGAAAAAGAACTATGATGAACATAGATGCAAAAATTCTCAACAAAATCTTGGCAACTTGAATTCAGCAATTCATCAAAAGGATCATACATCATGATCAAGTGGGATTCATACCAGGGACACAGGAATGGTTCAACATCTGCAAATCAATCAACATGATACACCACATCAACAAACTGAGGAATAAAAACCACATGATCATCTCAATAGATGCAGAGAAAGCATTTGACAAGATTCAACAGCCATTTATGATAAAAACTCTGAACAAAATGGGGATAGAAGGGAACTTTCTCAACATAATAAAGGCCATATATGACAAACCCACAGCCAACATCATACTCAATGGGCAAAAACTGAGCACCATCCCCCTGAAAACAGGAACTAGACAAGGATGCCCTCTATCATCACTCTTATTTAACATAGTGCTGGAAGTTTTGGCTAGAGCAATTAGGCAAGAAAAAGGAATCCAAATAGGGAGGGAAGAAGTGAAACTCTCGCTGTTTGCAGACGACATGATCTTATATATAGAAAACCCCAAAGAATCCACTGGAAAACTTTTAGAAGTAATCAACAACTACAACCATAGAAAATCTGAACAAACCAATAATGAGTAAAGAGATTGAATCACTAACCAAAAACCTCCCAATGCAGAATACCCCAGGACCATACAGCTTCATTGACAAATTCACCAAATATTTAAAGAAGAATTAATGTCAATCCTTGTTAAACTCCTCCAAAAAACTGAAGAAGAGGGAACACTTGGAAACTCATTCCAGGATGCCAGCATTACCCTGATACCAAAACCAGATAACGACACTACAAGAAAAGAAAGCTACAGCCCAGTGTCTTATATAGATACAAAAATTCTCAACAAAATATTAGCAAACTGAATTTAAGAACATAAAAGAATTATACACCGTGACTAAGTGAGATTTATCCCTGGGATGTGAGGATGGTTCAATATATGCCGATGAATAAATGGGATACACTACATTAACAGAATTAAAGATAAAAATCACGTGATTAACCCAGTAGATGCAGAAAAAGCATATGACAAAATGTGACTTTTATGATAAAAACCCCAAACAGACTGGGTACAGAAGAAACATAGCTCAACATAATTAAGGCCATATATGATAAACCCACAGTTAATATTATATTCAACAGTGAAAAACTGAAAGCTTTCCCCTAAGATGAGGTACAAGACAAGGATATCCACTCCTACCACTCTTATTGAACATAGTACTGGAGGTCCTAGCTAGAGCAATTAGGTAAGACAAAGAAATAAAAGGCATCCAAAGCAGAAAGGAAGAAGTAAAATTGTCGTTATTTGCAGATGACATGATTTTGCACATAGAAAATCCCAGACTCAACCAAAAACCTTTGGAACTAATCAACAAATTCAGTAAAGTTTCAGAATATAAAATCAACACACAGAAATCAGTTGCATTTTTGTACACTAATAATGAAACATCTAAAAGAGAAATAAACTATCCCATTTCAAATGTATCAAAAATGGTAAAACACCTAGGAATAAATTTAACCAAGGAAGTGAAACATCTGTGCAACAAAAACTACAAGACACAAACGAATGAAAAGACATCCCATGTTCATAGACTGGGAGAGTTAATATTGTTAAAATATCCATATTACTCAAAGCCATCTACAGATTCAATGCAATTCCTATCAAAATTCCAATGGCGTTTAGAGAAAAAGAAAAAATAAACCTAAGATTTAAATGAAATCACAAAAGATTTTAAATAACCAAAGAAATCCTGAGACAGAAGAACAAAACCGGAAGCATCCTGCTTCCTGATTTCAAACTATACTACAAAGCTATAGTAATTAAAACAGTATGATACTGGCATAAAAGCTGACACATAGACCAATGGAACAGAACAGAGAGCCCAGAAGTAAACTCCCACATATACGGCCAACTAATATTCGACAAGGGAGCCAAGAACACCCAACGTGGAAAGGATAGTCTCTTCAACAAATGATGTTGGAAAAATTGGATAAATACATGAAGAAAAATGAAAATGGACCTCTATCTTACACCACTCACAAAAATCAATTTCAAATGGATCAAAGACTTAAAGTTAAGACCTGATATCCTAAAACTCCTAGAAGAAAACGTAGGGAGAAAGCACCTTAAAATTGGGCTTGTCAATGATGTTTTGGATACGACACCAAAAGCACAAACAACAAAGGCAAAAATCAATAAGTGGGACTACATCAAACTTAAAAGCTTCTGCACAGCAAAAGCAACAATCAACAAAATGAAAAGGCGACCTACAGAATGGGAGAAAATTTTGTAAACCATATATCAGGCGAGGGGTTAATATCCAAAATATGTAAAGGATACATACAATTCAATATCAAAAAACAAATGATCCAATTAAAAAATGGGCAGAGAAACTAAACAGACATTTTTTCAGAGAAGACATCCAAACGGTCAACAGATACATAAAAAGATGCTCAACATCATTAATCATCAGGGAAACGCAAATCAAAACCACAATGAGACATCACCTCACACCTGTTAGAATGGCTAGCATCAAGAAGACAAGAGATAACAAATGTTGGCAAGGATGTGGAGAAAAGGGAACCTCTGTACACTGTTGTGGGAAAGGTGGGAAAGTAAATTGATTTAGCCACTATGGGAAACAATATGGAAGTTCCTGAGAAAATTAAAAATAGAACATATAATCCAGTAATCCCACTTCTGGGAGTATACCTAAAGGAAATGAAAACAGGATATGGAAGACACATATGCACTCCTATGTTTATTGCAGGATTATTGACAATAGCCAAGATATGGAAACAACGTCAGGGTCCGTCAAAGGATGAATGCATAAAAAAGATGTGGTATATCTATCTGTCTGTCTGTCTATCTATCTATCTGTCTATCTGTCTATACATAATGGAATATAATCTATCTATCTATCTATCTATACATAATGGAATATAATCTATCTATCTATCTATCTATCTATACATAATGGAATATAACTGAGCCATGAGAAAGAAGGCCATCCTGCCACTTGCAACAACACTGATGGACCTTAAGGACATTTTAATAAGCCAGAAAAAAGAAAGACAAATACTGTATGATATCACTTATGTGTAAAATCTACAAAAGCCAAGCTCGTAAAAACACAGAGTAAAATGGTGGTTACCAGGGTCTAGTGGGTGGGAGAATAAGAGAAATGTTGTTTAAGGGTACAAACTTGCTACTAGTAGACAAATAAATCCTGGAGATCTAATGCAGAGTTTAGTGAATACGGACAACAACATTGTATTATAATCATCAACTCTGATACACAAATTTGCCACAAAAAATAAATGATAAGTATGTGACATCATAGAGGTGCTACCTATCAGCACAAAAGCAATCATATTACAACATATAAATGTATGTTGTACAAACCAAGATGTCGCACACCTTAATTTTACACAATGTTGTATGTCAAATACATTTCAATAAAAAAATTTTTTTAAAAGAAAGAAATAAAGGAAATCAGGAAAATGACATACGAACAAAATGAGAACGTTAACTTATTAATGCCCACGTAACCATAAAGAAAATATCTATAATAGAATACACACGTAGGAAATAACAAGGGAATCAAAAAGCCAAGGACCCTCTGAGCAGCGACGCTGTGACGATGCCCAACAGACCACACGGGGGTCTCTCTGGGCAGGAAAACACACACGTCATCTGGGGGAAACACCAGACAAACCAAGCAAACCCAAACCCAACCGCGGCCCTCGGGAGCCGGGACCGTGCCGAGAAGGCGGCTCCACGCCATGGCCCCTGGGCTGTTATGGGCAGGCGCTCCCAGATCCAGGCCTGGGGATGGAGGGCCGGGGAGCCATCCAGAAACCCTCGGCTGGCCGCTCTTCCTTCCCAAATGACACAGCCCCGGGGACAAACGTCTGGGTCATTTCTCTGCCTCAGGACAAGGAGGCCACAGGGTTCTGCTCGTTGGGTCCCATCCTGACCATCCTGCCTCTCCCCTCACCGCAGCTGGCGTTCCTTTGGCTGCGTCCTGCCCCACTGACCCCAGGGACAGCACTGCCCCTCAGCGCTGGCGAGGACAGGAGGGCCGCTCACATGTCCAAGACGAAGTAGAGGTCAACCGTGCTCTGGCAGGATTTCGGCTTTTCTCCAGCCCGTCGCTCCTGGGGTAAGGGGGTCGGGCCCCGGATGTGGTGGAACCTCTCCTGGTCCGGGCCCAGGCGGCGCTGGCGCCGGGGGCTTCCCCAGGGCAGCCCGAAGCCGCGCCAGTCTCGCGAGCGTTGGAGGCCGAGTAGGAAGCTGTCTGCGCTCAGCGGCGGCAGCAGCAGCAGGAAGAGCGCGGGGCCCAGCACCCCAGGGCCGCTGGCCCCCATGGCCTTGGCTGCCCCTGCGCCACACGGACCCCGGCCACTCCTGGCCACCTCAGGGCCACTCCAGACCACCTCAGGCCTCTGCGCCCACTGCCTCCACCTGTGCTCGGGGCTCGGCCCCCTCCGCCCTGTCCCCAAGACGCGTGCGCGGCCTCCACCTGGTCCCGCCTGCACGCGGAGGAGGCTAAGCGGGTCTGGGCCGAGGCCCCACGACATCCGCGGAGGCGGAGTGTCTGGTCGTCGTGATGGACAGCAAGGTTGGCATGGTGACTTTGTGACCTGCAGCTCTGCTCAGAGTGCTGCCTGTTGACAACCCCAGGCGGCGGTCATGGGATGTTTGGCGGGGTAGACGGGCC
>NC_060268.1:102704996-102731735 GCF_021613505.1 Equus quagga
GGGTGTGCGTGTGTATGAGTGTGTGTGTGCATGTGAGGGTGTGAGGGTATCTGGCTGTGTGTCGTTGTGTGAGCTCATGGAAGCTCGGCAATAGGGCTTCAGGCAGACGAGTTACTCTGAGAAAGGGGAAGAATGGCTTCATCCCACTGGAGTCATCCACTGGCCGACCTGAAAAGGACTGTAGAGATGATCTAGCCCAACCCCAGTTTATAGATGGGAAATTGAGGCTGAGAGAGGTGGGCTGGTCAGCTGAGGGTCACTCAGTGGACTGGGGTGTCCACCTCTGCCTCCTCGAGAAGCACTGGCTAGCACTATTCTCTCATGTCAGTGGCATCCCCTTTGAGGAATTAGTTTGGAAGGATTAGGAGGGGCTCAGATACCCTTGGTGGCACACAGGTGCTCACCGCAGGGCCACTGTGAGGGTGACACAGGGAGTGCAACCAAAGCAGACTTTGGGGACACCCTTGTGGGTTTCAGTCCCAGCATACCTCCTACTTGCAGGGGACATCGGGCAGGATGTTTAGCTCTGGGGAGCCCAGGGCCGTCTCATCTGTGAAAGAGAGTGATGATCCTCCAGGTGCAGTGAAGACGGAAGAGGTGACATGCACAGTGCCTGTCACAGACTCCTGCCACCGAGAGAGTGAGGACAGGGTGCCTGTGCTTCCTTTCACCATGGGGCAGGAGGTAGCGCCAGAGAAAGTAGCTGACGTGAGCCCTAGTGGTGTTTATGCATGACAAGCCCATGGAGGTCCCTGTGAGGAGCGGGCTCAGCTGCCCACTGCTCAGGGTCCTCAGGGCCCCGGGGACAAGTACTTTCTAGAGATGAAAACTCGGAACACTCAGTGGAGTGTGGTCCAGCAGTACCGCTCACCAGCTGAGGGAGGCGCTTGAAGCCAGTTTTCCCAGTTTGCAGACCTCGCTGGTGGAGCTGACTAGGGAAGAGCAGAGATGAATGCCTCTCCAGCAGGTTGATGGCACCCTCCTCTTCTGGGTGCCAACCTCACATGAGGCCACTGTGTGTCTCCCCTCCAAGCCATGAGCACCTCAAGGGCAAAGGGGAGGCTGGTCCACCTGTGTGTGCCCAGCAGGTTGGCACAAGAGGACAGTGGATAAGTGGGCAGAGGAGACGCAACTGGATGACTGTATGAGGAGAACCAAGGGTGGGCACTTCTGGTGAGTGGAGACACGGGAGACCCCTCAATTGGACCAGGGCCAAGGCCAGGTGGAGAGAAGGCTGCCCCCAGGTGTGGGAGCAGGGGCCAGGCACAGCCCCAGACCAACCCTGCATGCCTGGGTGTCTACTGCTCCAGCTTTTACCCCTGTGGACACCTGTGCCTACAGGAGCTCCTGTCCTCAGGTGCTCAAAGTGTCCTGGCACTTCTGGTGGTTTGGGAGAAAAATCAGCATGCTGAGCATCAAGGGACAAAAACGGCTGTGAATCAGGGCGCAAACCTCTTAGAGTTGTCAACCGGGTCAGAACTGACTGGTGGAGGCAGCCTTGTGTGCTCTGTGAGCAGGGCCACTGCCGCCTGGAGGCTGACAGGCGTGGGGGCAATACTGAGCCTGCCCCTGGCTGGCAGCGTTGTGTGGTTCGTCTTTCCTCCCTGATGGGGTCCTGCAGGTGAAAGCAGGTGGCCTAGAGCTCTGCGCCAGGTGAGCTGTCACATCTATAGGAGTCAGCGTTCTTTGGATGCTAACAACAAAGCCTGACTCTGGCCAACTTAGCCAAGAAGATTAATTAGAAGGTTACAGTGGGTGTGGGGTGGAGTGGGTCCCAGTATCAAAGGGAGGAATGGAGAAGTACACTTGGACAAGACAGGGACTGAGCTGCCTCAGAGTCCCGGCAAGCTCCCAGATGGAACTCGGGTTTGCATTGGACGCCGGGTGGCAGACCATGCCACAGCATCTGACAGGTGCCCTGTTGTCACAGAGATCACACAACCCCTTTCTACGTGCGGGTTTAAGACCCTGGAGCAAAAGAGGGTGTTCAGTGCGGGACAGCCAACCCTTGCTGAGAGCTGCTCCCTGCCGCCCATGAGGCCCAGCGGGGCACAAAGATGAACAGACACCCAGTCCCTCTCCAGGGCCGGCTGGGGTGACAGTGAGCAGGGCAGGGCAGGCTGTGGATGGCACTCCGCATGCCTGAGCCCTGGCACGGCCACCATGCTGGTGTCGTGTGTGAGCAGGTGCAGGGGAAACCCATTCCTTCTGCTTTGTGGGCAGCCCCCTGGGCCTCACTGGAAGTCCTCACACCAGGGTCCAGTTGCAGGCTCTGGAAGGACAGGGCACTGGAGTATAATTTCCAGATGGGAAAAGGGTTGTCTCCTTGTGTTTAGTTTGGTCTGTGGCCCTGGAGTGTGGGGGGAATGCTGTGTGTGTCTGCATAGGGGATCAGACCCGGGCTTGCCCTGCCTCTGCCTGATCTGACTCTGGAAGGCAAGTGCACAGGGGGCCCCTCCACCCCTCCATCAGCACTGTGACAGGGCAGGCACCAGATGGGGGGCTGCTCCACCTCCCGGGGGAGCCTGAGGACATGGGTGTTCATGGGGGTCAGGTGCTCAGAGCTCCTCAGAGCAAGGAGCTGTGCAGACTGCTGGCTCTGACTCTGCCCCTCTCCCCTTACCCTCCCCTGCCTCACTCAGTGGGCTGAATTCATAGGCGGGCCTGGCCTGGCTCAGTATGAATAGAAAGGTCTCATTTAGGGGTGCCTCTGTGTTGCCCTGAGCTCCTGCTCCTCAACCTTCTCCCCATGGCTGGAATATGCAAAGTCCTTCTTAACCACTAGTACTTTGCCTGTGCCATTTGCACCATCACTTCCTGGTGAACTCCTATTCATCCATCAACACCCAGAACTAATGTCACCTCCTCGATGGGGGCATTCCTCAGGCCCCCCAGGCAGCTCTGGTTAGTGACTGTCCACCCTTGATCCTGCAACATTTCCCCCACATCACTAATACAGGCTTCTGTAGATCCCATTACAACTAGGCATTTTCCTCTCTTACTGAATGTGGAGTAGGGGGCTCCATGGTATATATTTAACTCCAGGGCCAGCAGAAATTGGTAATGGTGGAAAAAAATGAATGAAAATCATCCCTAAGAGAGATGGTATGGGTTCCTGTAGCTAGACCACATGACCCACCCTTTAGCGATAGTCCTGATTCAGTTCTAACCGACTGCTTTCATGGCCTTGCATCTGCCTATGCAGTTCCCTCTGCCTTCTCTTTCTGTTTCTACTTTCCCCCTGCTCTTTGGAGGCAGACAAGTCTCTGACATTTCCAGTGCGCAGACTCTCAAATCACGTGGGGCACATGGGGGGTGTGCTGGTAAGTGCTTAGCAATCGGCTCTCTGCCCATAGTTCCAACACGAATGCTGGATGGTATTTTCATTTACAAGGAAGTTAAGACGCGAGTGAAACAACGGAGACAGCTGTCAAAAGTCCACTGTCTGTCCGTGATTCCTGCGACTCCTTTACCGCGTGGAGCACAGTGTCTGAATACTGGAGGAACGCTCCCTCGAGTGTGGCCTTCTGCTCACAGTGTTAACGGGAGCAGACGAGGCACGTTTCTCACCGTCATCCGCAGTAACATGTCTTCCATCACTTTCTGAAGTCCAGACGGTCTGTGAAACAAGATTCAAGCCCCAGTTTTTAGCATGCCGTAAGTTCTCCATCATGGCTGCTTTCAAGGCCCTGAAGTGATGTCAGTGGACGTGGAGTTGGGAGGAAATGCACAGCAGCAGGCACTACCACCACCAGACAGATCCGATCGCCACAGTAACCTCTGCAGCATAGATGGTCAATAGCAAAGTGTAGAAAAATAATCAGGAAGTGCTGAGTTTTGAGTATTTATTGCCTCTGTTTTTAGTATATTTTATTTAGTTTTTGAGTTTCAATGATTTGGCTTTTAATCATGGCTGTTAAAACAGCTGGCTCACCAAATTCCTGGAAACCTCACAAGCCCCTATGAGCTGGCTCAGACCACCACTGGCCACATTCCAAGAAAAACTGACCCGGAGGGAGCTAGCGGGAAAGGAGAAGCTTTGGGGCTGGAGTTGTATGGCTGTGTTCCCGCAGCCCTTCATGGGGTCAGCTGTGTTCAGGCCACACTGCCAGGTTCTGTCCATGGGTTCAGTCAACTGCCTGCCACCCCTGCTCACCTGTCTTTCCTGCACTGCAGAGGTGGGAAAGTGAAATCCACATTTCCCAGACCCGTTGGAGAAGGGCCTGGGCCCTTGACAGGGGTCCCTCCCAGCAGCCACCCCCGTCAGCTGGACCTGCATGTGAGGCGAGTTCGAGGATGTGATGTCTTTGGCAGGTGGAGGCTTCTGGGATGCCCCGTGCCAGATCCCACACAAGAATTCCATCACACTACATCACCATGGGGCTGCCATTCCAGTATATTTCCTCCCATGGTTTTTCTCTATTTATTTGGGAGGTAGGGATTTTGTATTAAGAAACACTTACGTACATCAACAGAGTGCAATATTAAAACCCTTTTTTTCCATGCTATTGTATTGTTCTGAAGCCACACTTGTGAGGGTTTGGGATAACGGACCAATGGAGCCCCATCTTCCCCTCCAAAGACCCCATGACCGCCGCCTGGGGTTGTCAACAGGCATCACTCTGAGCAGAGCTGCAGGTCACAAAGTCACCATGCCAACCTTGCTGTCCATCATGATAACCCGACACTCTACCTCCGCAGATGTTGTGGGGCCTCGGCCCAAAGCCGCTTCGCCTCCTCCGCGCGCAGGCGGGACCAGGTGCAGGCTGCGCATGCGCCTTGGGGAGAGGGCGGGAGGGGCCGAACCCTGAGCAGAGGTGGAGGCGCGACGGCGGAGGCAGAGGCAGAGGCCTGAGGTGGCCTGGAGTGGCCTGAGTTGGCTGGGTTTGTCGGTGCTGATCCCATCCCAGCACCAGGAGAGACTGAGGCCTCAGGAGCGGCCTTGAAAATGGGGAGCGGTAGCCCCCGGGTGCCAGGCCCCGTTCTCTTCCTGCTGCTGCTGCCGCCACCTCCACTGCAGAGCACAGAGAGTTTCCCGTCCCGCGTTCCAGGCAGCAGAGACGTCCAACCAGAGGCAGGGCACCAGAAGAAGGCTAAGACCAGGTTGACAGTCTGCGATGGCGTCTTCGACGTCTACTTCGTTTTGGACGCGTGAGTGACCAGCTGCCCCGGCCCAGGATGCTCCCCAGGGCGCCTCGGTCTTTAGAGGTCCTGCTGGTAGGGAGTGGCCCAAAAGTGCCCCAGCCTCTGAGAGATGGGAGGCAGGATGGTCAGGAGGGGACCCAACGAACAGAGCCCTGTGGCCTCCTTGTCCTGAGGCAGAGGAATGACCCAGACGTTTGTCCCCGGCGCTGTGTCATTTGGGAAGGAAGAACGGCCAGCCGAGGGTTTCTGGATGGCTCCCCGGCCCTCCATCCCTGGGCCTGGATCTAGGAGCGCCTGCCCGTAACAGCCGAGGGGCCATGGCGTGGAGCCGCCTTCTCAGCGTGGGTCCCGGCTCCTGAGGGCCGCGGTTGGGTTTGGGTTTGCTTGGTTTGTCTGGTGTTTCCCCCAGATGACGTGTGTGTTTTCCTGCCCAGAGAGACCCCCGTGTGGTCTGTTGGGCCTCGTCACAGCGTCACTGCTCAGAGGGTCCTTGGCTTTGCTGCTTCTGAGTGATTTGCTTCTCTCCTCGACAACCTGGGCCCCCGTGACAGTGTGTGTGCACTTTCCCAGCGGTTTGGTCTGTGTGGCTTGGCCCTGGGAAAGCTGGGCTGTGCCTTAGGCAGCTCTGGCCCTCACAGAAGGAAGCTGGGGGTCTTCAGGCTTGGAGGGAGTGCCTTGGTTCCAGTTTCAACCCCTGGCGGCTGAGAATAAACTTCACTTCTTCAGTAGTCACTGTGGCATGACTGTCAGCATGGTTGAGGACGTCCCGGTTGATAAAGCTCTTGCAGTGATCTCCTGTCGTCCTCCCAACAGTCCAGGGTGTAGGGTCGGGAGGTGTTTGGATGTGGGATCTCCTGGAACAGGGGGTTCCTCAGATGGGAGGAAGGAGCCCAGAGGCTGGTGGTGACAGGACTCCATCTTCCTGGGCTGTGCTCATCCGCATTCCTGGCTGTGTGGCCTCTGATCCTCTTGTTCTCCATGGGCACAGCTTCTAACAAGCCCTGGAGATGGGAGCCACCCTGGACCTGGAAGAGAAGTCCCTCCTCACTGTGGAGTGGGGGTCCTGAGATGCCCTGGGCAGGTCTTGTCTGGTTGGTCCTCAGCATAGCCCAGGGCAGTGGCGATTCGTCTCTTGGGCCTTGGGGTTGGGGCATGGTGGGCACTGTGGGGGCTGTCAGCCTCTTTGGGTCAGTCTTTCCAGAGAGTGGCAGTGAGTGCACAGGGTCCTCTCAGCTGCCATGCTGTCACAGCGCCCCTGCCCACAACCCTAGTCTTTGCTGTTAGGCCCAGAGTGGGCACAGCCCAGCCCTGTGATGGATGGGGGAGGGCTCTGGGCACTGGAGGAGATGTGAACTAATTTTCACTGAGCACTTACTAGGTTGCAGGGTTGTGCGAGTCAGATGCCTCTGCTGGGGGTACTCCCGAGCTTCTCTGTTCTCTGGGACCCCCACCCATCTGATGAAGAGTTCTGTTCATCATTCGTCCCCTTATCAATTCATTCACTCACAAATAATTACTGAGTACCTGATGTATGTCAGTCATGGTTTTGGGCAGTGGGGTTAAGGCAGGAAACAAACCGGACAAAGTCCTTGCCTCCGGAGCCTCCATTTTAGTGGAGAGACAGGAAATAAATAAAAGAGAGGAAGCAGTGTGTTGGATGGGGAAAAGCCCCATGGGAAGACTGCGCGGGAGGATGGGAAGTGCTGAGGGAGGGTGGTGAGGGAAGGCCGTGCTGACACAGTGAAAGGTGAGGGAGTGGCAGGGGGGGTGAGGAGGTGTGTGATTGAATGGCGTCCTAAAAGGATCCCTGTGGAAGGTCCTACAATGGCAGAGCCTGCCGGGGGAACAGTGAGGGGGTTGCTGAGGGAGCCAGGAGGAGATGAGGGTGGTGTGGACCATGGGGTAGGAGTGGAGATGGTGAGTGGCCAGACTCTGGATCTGTTTGGAAGGTGAGGTCACAGGATTCCAGACAGATTGGATGGGCGAGGCCAGGTGTGGCCCTGGATGGGGTAAGTGTCAGGGAGGAAAGCAGCTTCATCGCTGTGTCTTCCTCACAACTGTGGGGAAATATCATTGCCCCTATTTACACACAAGGGAAAGAGGCCACTCAGAGCCAGTGAATGACCCACCAGAGTCCTCAGGATGGCATGGAGCCAGAATGGAAGCTCTGGAAAGTCTGATTGCAAAGCCCATTCCACAGACTCCAAGGCTGGGTGGGTGTCTGAGAATCTTGGGGGATAAACATTCTGTCACCTGCAGGGGGGTCTTGAGTGGTTCGCTCCCAGCTTATTCAGTAGTTCATGATCCGTTTGTCCCTTCAGTAGACTGAACAGCATGAAAACGAGTGAACCCTCTCATGTGCCTGCAGTATAGGCTGGTGGCCACTGAGGGCCAGGGAACTCCAGGCTGGGGGAATGGCCTGTGCCAAGTCCTAGCAATGAGGCCCTCAGGGGATCCCAGAGGATCCGAGTGTGAGGAGGGAGGGGGAGAAAGGAGGAGGAAGACGGAGGGAGATAAGCCGATGGTGGGTCCCTGGGCCCACACAGGAGGTGTGTTCTTCACCTCAAGGGCATTTCGGGGTCAGTGAAAGAAAGGCTTCTCTCAGAGGAAAGATGGATCAGATCTGTGTTTCCAAAGTGGCCCTCGGCTGCCTTGGAGAAGGGATTGGAAGCGGGAGGATGGAAGCAGCAGCTGGAACAAAACGGGGAAGGGACCGAGGAGGTCCCAGGAGGCCTGAGACTGGGGAAGGCAGGCAGGAGCCCTGGGCCGGTGTGCCCAATGAGAGGAGAATGGGGAGACAGACCCCAGGGGAGCTCCCACGTGAGCAGCACAGATGGAGGAAGAGGGGTGGTGTAGAGGAGAGAAGCTGAGCTTCCCGATCCATCCACACCAGGCACGGAGGCTGTGCAGGATGCTCATCAGAGAGTGCCTTGAGTTCAACACTTGTGCAAGGGAACGAGAGGAACTAGGATTTAGTGGAGCTTCCGTGCAGGCCTGGCAGCCTCAGCTGACCCGTGGGGAGCTGAGGAGCTGAACGGCACCCTTGGGGTTCTTTCATGTCGGGCCAGATGACTGGGCCATCCGTCAGTGCAAGTGGCTGCCTCGGGAAGGGCATGACCTCGGCAAGGCAACTCTGCAGATGAGGGGTTCCCAGAGCGGATGACAGGTGAAGGGGCACCCTTGAAGGAGTGTCTGGATTCAGCACACTCATGCCCTTCACAGCCTCTCCCCCTGCCCTGGTGAAAGGGAGAATAGGGCTGTGTGGGGAAGACCGCTGATCTGTGTTCCCCTTTTGGTGGGCCATCCTGTGTCTCTTGTTTTCTCTTCTCATGACCCCTCACAGCCCTCTATGTGCTTTGTCCAGGAGGCAGAGGGCATTGAAACCCCTACACATTAAACAATAAGTCCCCATTCATCCCTCCCCAACCCCTGGATGTCTCTATTCTATTTTCTGTATCTGTGAATCTGCCTATTCTAGGTACCTCATATGAGTAGAATCATACAATAGTTGGCCTTTTGTGTCTGGCTTATTTCACTGAGCAAAATGTTGTAGCATGTATCAGAATTCCATTCCTTTTCATGGCTGAATAATATTCCATCGTATGTATGTACCACGTTTTGTTTATCTTTCATCTGTTGATGATGGGTGCTTGGGTTGTTTCCACTTTGGGGCTGTTGTGAATAGTGCAACTGTGAACACTGGTGTACATGTATCTGTTTGCATCCCTGCTTTTATTACTTCTGGGCATATGTCTAGGAGTGGAATTGCTGGATCACATGGTAATTCTGTTTATGTTAACTATGCCATACTGTTTTCCACTGTGGCTGCACCATTTTGCATTCCCAGAAGCAATGTTCAAGTCTCTCAGTTTATCCACATTCTCCCCAATACTTATTTTCCAAGTTTTGTGTTGTTTTGTTTTCTTTTGATAATAGCCATCCCAGTGGATGTGAAATGGTAACTCATTGTGGTTTTGATTTGCATTTCCCTAGTGACTAATGATGTTGAGCATCTTTTTATGTGCTTGATAATTGGCCATTTATGTATGTTCTTTTGGAGAAATGTCTATTGAAGTCCTTCCCCATTTTTGAATTCAGGTGTTTTTTGTTGTTGAGTTGTAGGCATTCTTTATATATCTGGTTGTCAATTCCTCATTAGATATATGATTTGCAAATATTCTCTCTCATTCTATTGGTTATCTTTTCACTTTCTTGATAGTATCCTTTACACAAAAGTTTTTTAATTTTCACAAAGTTTCGTTTATCTATGTTTTCTTTTATTGCCTGTGTTCTTGGTGTCATATAGAAAAAAACCATTACCGAATGCAATGTCATGAAGCTTTTTTTCTGTTTTCTTCTAAGAGTTGAATAGTTTTAGCTCTTGCATTTGGGTCTTTGATCCTTTTTGAGTTAATTTTTGTGTATGGTGCGAGGTAAGAGTCCAGCTGCATTCTGTTGCATGTGGACGTCCAGTTTTCCTAGCACCATTTGTTGAAAATGCTGTCCTTTCCCACATTGAATGACCTTGGTGCCTTCTTTGAATATCAGTTGAACATATATACATTGTCAGTGCTCTCCATTTTATTCCATTGGTCTATATTTCTGTCCTTATGCCAGTACCACATTGTTTTGATTATTGTACATTCGTAATAAATTTTGAAACCAGAAAATGTGAGTCCCCCATCTTTGATCTTATTAAAGGTTTTTTTGTTTGTTTGTTTTACCTACTTGAAGTCCCTTAAGATTCCATATGGATATCTGGATGGATTGTTCAATTTCTGCAAAAATGATGCTATTGAGGTTTTGGTAGGGCTTGCACTGAATGCGTAGATACCCTTGGTAGTATTGTCAGCTTAACAATACTAAGTCTTCCGATCCATGAATATGTGATGTCTTTCCAATGACTTATGCCTTCTTTAATTTCTTTCAGCGATGTATTGTGCTTTTCAGTGTAGAAGTCTTTTGCCTCTTTGGTTAAATTTATTCATAAGTATATTGTTCTGTTTGATGCTATTGTAAGTGGAATCGCTTTAGTTTCCTTTTTCGAAGGTTCATTGTCAGTATATGAACTGCAGCTGATTTTTGTATGTTGACTTTGTATCTTGAAACCCTGCTGATATTGTTTATTAGGTCTAACAGGTTTTTTCGTTGAATATTCAGGGGTTTTAACATGTAAGATTACATCTTCCAAGAAGAGGGATAATTTTACTTTTTCCTTTCAATTTGGATAACTTTTCTTTCTTTTTCTTGCCTAATTGCTCTGGCTAGGACTTCCAATGCTATGTTGGCTAGAATTAACAGAGGTGGCATCCCTGTATTGCTCTTGATCTTAGGGGAAAAGCTTTTAGTCTTTCACCATTGATATGTTAGTTGTGCACTTTTCATATATAGCCTTTATCATGTGGAGGAACATTTCTGTATTCCTAATTTGAGTGTTTTTATCATGAAATGATGTTGGATTTTATCAAATGCTTTTTCTCAATTGAGATGACCATGTAGTTTGATTTCTTCACTCTATTAATGTGGATGTTACTTTATTTGGTTTTTGTGTGTTGAACCATCTTTCATTGTGGAAATAAATCGTACTTGCTTGTAGTGTTTACAACTTTTAATATTCTGGTGAATTCAGTTTGCTAATGTTTTGTTGAGAATTTTTGCATCGATATTGTTAAGGAATATTACTATGTAGTTTACTTTACTTGTAATGTTTGGCTTTGGTATCAGAACTCATAGAATGAACTTGGAAGTGTTTACCTAGAATTGGAAGAGTTTGAGAAGGACTGTTGTTAACTTGTCTTTTAGAGTTTTGTCAAACTCACCTTTGAAGCCATCTGGTCCTGGGCTTTTATTGTTGGGATATTTTTTATTGCAGATTCACTCTCTTTACTAGTAGTTGTAGGCCTATTCTATTTCTTATTTCTTCATGATTCAACTATGGTTCATTGTGTGTTTCTAGGAATTTACCATTTCATCCAGGGTATCCAATTTGTTGCCATACAAGTGTTCATAGTATTCTCTTATAATTCTTTTTATTTCTACAAAATTGGTAGTAGTGTCCCACTTTCCTTTTTTATTTTATTAATTTGAATCTCTTATTTTATTATAAATCAATCTAGATAAAGATTTGTCAATTTTGTTGATCTTTTCAAGAAGCAATTTTTAATTTCATTGATATTTCTCTATTTTTCTATTCCATAAATTTTTAATCTTTGTTCTGATCTTCATTATTTCCTTCCTTCTTCTAGCTTTGGGTTTAGCTTTCTTTTCTTTTTCTGGTTCCATATAGAAAGTTAGTTTACTAATTTGAGATCTTTCTTCTTTTTTAATGCATTGTTTATTGCTATAAATTTCCATCTTGACAGTTCTTTTGCTGCATCCTATATATTCTGTTATGTTGAATTTTCATTTATCTCATAATATTTTATAATTTATCTTGTCATTTCTTCTTTGACCCTTTCGTTGTTTAAAATTATATTAATTTCCATATATTCATGAATTTTTCAAATTTCCTTTTACTGTTGATTTCTAACTTCATTCCTTTGTGATTGGAAAAGATACTTAGATGAATCCCATTGTTTAAAATTTGTTGAAACTTATTTTGTCTAACATGTAATCTGTCCTGGAGAATATTCCACGTGCACTTGAGAAAAATGTGAATTCTACTATTGTCAGGTAGAGTGTTCTGTACATATCTGTTAGGTACAGTTGGTTTATATTTTGTTCACAGCCTCTGTTCCCTTATTGTGTCTGGTTGTTTTATCCACTCACATTCTCTGTTCCCCTATTTCTCTGTTTCCTTATATGTTGTCCAGTTGTTTTATTCATTATTCAAAGTGGGGTACTGAAGTTCCAACCTTTATTGTAGAGTTGTCTGTTTCTCCCTGAAATTATATCAGTGTTTGCCTCATAAATTTTGGAGCTCTAATGTTTGGTGCATATGTTTACAGTTGTTTTCTTTTCTTATTGAATTGACTGTTTTATGAATATATAATGTCCTTTTTGGCCTTTTGTAATACTTTTTTACTTAAAGTCTGTTTTGTCTAATACAATCACCCTGACTCTCTGTGAGTTTCTGTTCACGTGGAATATCTTTCTATTCTCTCATTTTTAAGATATTTGTGTCCTTACATCAAAAGTGAGTCTGTTACAGATGGCGTATATGTAGATCTTTTTTGTTAGCCCATTCTGCCAACTCATGGCCGTTTTCTGGAGAGTCTAATTATTCACATTTAAAGTAATTAGGATGAGTGATGTCAGCATCATGGCAGAGTGAGCTCTTCCCTTTGTCTCTCCTCTCTGGTACAACCAGTAGGACATCCATTGACCAAGAGAGGACGCCCTACACAGCACACCAGAACACCTGAGAGATCCACACATTTACACATCTGAAGGTGGGTGGACTGGACCTCCAGGAGGCAGTGGAGTTAGGGGAGCAGCCCTCTCCCCTTCCGGCAGCAGCAAGTCCAACAGTGGTCCTCCCAGCAGCAGGGACTGCATCCAAAATGCAGATACCCCTGGTAGGGGCAGTGGTGCCCTGACCTGAGTGCATTGGCACTGAAGAGCAGAGCCTGCAGGAACAGCAACAGCACTCGTGGCTCCACCCTGCCCCTCCTCCAGCAGTGGCGGGTGGCACTCCTGACCTGGCACTTCAGGAAATAAAATGATGCTGGTGAGCCAGTCCCCTCCTCCTCCCCCAGCAGTGGTAACTCCAACTCTGGTCCTTCTAGCAGCAAGGGCTGTGTCCAAAATGTGGATACCCCTGAAAGTGACAGTGGTGCCCTGACTTGAGGTTTGAAAAAGCACATGGCAGTCAGAACCCATTGGCTGCAGGAACAGCAGTGGCACCTATGACTCAGCTGCTACCCCCTCCCCCACAGTGACAGAAGGCTCTGGTGATCTGAGGCCTCAGGAAACACAGTGGCACACATAGCTTAGGCCCTATCACTCCCACAGCAGTGGCAGGTGGCACCTGCAACCAGAGGCTTCAGGAGCCCCAGCAGTACCCATGCCCTAGGCCTGAGGGGCCCCACCCCCAACAATGGCCCTATCAGTAGCGAGGGCTACCTACAAGAACCCAGGACTCTGGCAGTGACAGTGACACCTGTGAACACAGTGCCCCTGGCAGCAATGCTGGCAACACCTCCAGATGTCCCAGGAGCAGCAGCACAGGTGGTGTACATGGCAGCCCCACCTGAGCCCATGGAGAGCCAGTTGGAGAACACAAGACTCAGGCAGCAGAGGTGCTCGCAGCCTGGTGACCTCAATGGTGACACCCACGACTGCAGTGACAGTGTGAGTGCAAGGCACCAGCACACTCAGAGGCACAAGCAGCACAAGGAGGGCACTCATGATGCCTCTAGCAGAGGCAGTGTAGGATGAAAAGTTCAGGCTCTCAAATATAACCAGAAGCATCTTGGAATCAAAGTCACCAAATTACCCACATAAGAAATATGTTTGCTACCACAGAAGTGCCGACAGAGAACAACTCATCAAGCACCAAGAAGAATAATGGTATCATGGTAGCACAAATATAATATGGCAACTCTCCAGAAACCAAACTTGAAGTCACAGAAGATTGTGGTCTAACTAACGTAGAATTCAAAATAGTTGTCGTGAAGAAACTCATTGGGCCAGCCCCATGGCCAAGTGCTTAACTTCACGTGCTCTACTCTGAGGGCCCAGGGTTTTGGTGGTTTGGATCCTGGGTGCAGACATGACACTGCTCATCAAGCCACACTGAGGCAGCATCCCACATGGCACAGCCAGAAGGACCTACAGGTAGAATATACAACTATGTACTGTGGGCTATGGAAAGAAGAAGGGGGAGGAGGAGGAATAGGGGGACGAGGGGGAGGTGTGCAGGGGAGGGGGAGAAGGAGGAGGAGGAGGAGGAGGAGGAGAAGGAGACAGAGAAGAAAAAAGGGAAGACTTGCAACAGACGTTAGTACAGGTACCAATCTTTAAAAAACAAAAAAAAAGAAAGTGAGTTACAAGAATACTCAGAAAGAGTTCAGTGAGCTCAGGAATAAAATAAATGAACAGAAGGAGTACTTAACCAAAGAGATTGAATCTCTAAAAAAAACCAATAAGAAATCCTGGACATGAAGAACACAATTAATGAAAGCATTGGAAATAGAGCAGACAATATGGAAGAGAGAATTAGTGAGCTCCAATGTAGAAGTCTAGAGATGATTCAGGTGGGAGATAGAGAACTAAGATTTGTAAAAATAAATAATTTCTACAAGACATCAGACTCAGTTAGGAAAAGCAACATAAGGACAATGGGTATCCCAGAAAGAGAAAAGATGGGTAAAGGAGCAGAGAGCTTATTTAAAGAAATAACAGCTGAGGACCTCCAAAACCTGGGGAAGAAAAAGGAAATACAAGTATGTGAAGCTAACAGAACTCCTAATTATCTCAATGCAAAAAGACCTTATTATCCAAGGCATATTATATTAAAACTGTGGTAAGTCAATGAAAAAGAAAGAACATTAATCTCAGCCACAGAGAAGAGAACAGCTTATCAAGGAATCTCCATCAGGGCATCAGTGGATTTCTCAGCAGAAACTCTACAGACTAGGAAAGAGTGGATTGATATATTCAAAATATTGAAAGGCAAAAACTGTCAGCCAAGGACACTCTATGCAGTGAAGTTATCCTTCAGATATAAAGGAGAAATAAAGGCTTTCCCAGATGAAAAAAACGCTGAGGGAGTGCATCACCACTGATCTGGCTTACAAGAAATCTTGAAAGAAGCACTCCTACCAGAGAGAAAAAGGCAGAGGTATACAACACTTTTACCCAAGTGATAAATGACAGAATGGGAAAATTGCTACTCTATTTCAGAATATGTTAATAAACACTTATTTATGACAAAGGATAAAGGGAAAGAAAGCATCAAAATAGCTGTAACCACTTCAATTTAGTAACAAACTCACAATACAAAAAATGTTATTTTGTGACAAGAAAAGCATGGAAAGGGAAGAGGAAAAGGACTGAACCTGCATCGTCTGATGGAAATAAGGTGTCATCAGCAGAAAAAGAAGTATCCCACCTATGAGATCGTTTATACAAACTTCATGGTAACCAGAAAACAAAAAATCAGTGCAGGGTCACAAAAGATGAAAAAGTGGAAACTGAGAAACACATCATGGAAAAAGGCCAAACCTAAATGGCAGACAGAAATACAAGAGAAGGAAAACAATGGAAATATAGGACAACCAGAAAACAAAATATAAAATGGCAGTAATAAGCCCTCATATCAATTATCATAATAAATGTAAATGGATTGATTTCACCAGTCAAAAGACACAGAGTGCTAAATGGATTAAAAAACAAGACCCAATTATAAGCTGCCTCCAGGAATCATATCTCCACTCTAAAGGCAAACATAGGGTCAGAGTGAAGGGATAAATGTTGATGCTGTCAGCAAATGGCAACTGAAAAAGCCTGGTGTAGCCATACTGATATCAGAAAAACAGACTTCAAGAAAAAAAGATAATGAGAGACAAAGATGGACATTGTATAATGGTAAAAAGGGACATTCCACCAAGAAGACATAACACATTTATATATATGCACCTAACACAGGAGCACCAATGTATATAAAGCAACTATGACCAGATCCTAAAGGGAGAAATTGACAGCAACACAGTAATGGTAGGGTACCTTAACACCACACTTACATCAGTGGATAGATCATCCAGACAGAAAGTCAACAAGGAGATAGTGGCCTTAAGTGAAAGACTAGACAAGATGGCCTTAATAGATAATATATAGAACATTCCACCCCCAAACTGAAGAATACATATTCTTCTCAAGTGTACATTGATCATTCTCAAAGATAGATCATATGTTGGGAAGCAAAGCAAGCCTTAATAAATTTAAGAAGATTGAAATCATATCAAGCATGTTTTCTGACCATAATGCTATGAAACCGGAAGTCAACTACAAGAAAAAACCTGGGAAAGTCACAGATATGTGAAGACTAAACAACATGCTGCTGAACAACTATTGGACCAATGAAAAAATCAAAGTAGAAATCAAAAACTACCTGAAGACAAATGAAAATGAGAACACACTGTACCAAAACCTATGGGGTGCAGCAAAAGCAGTACTAAGAGGGAAATCTTTAGCAATACAGGCCTACCTCAAAAAATAAGAAGAATCTTAAATAAATAGTCTAACACTAACACTATACCTAAAAGAACTAGGAAAAGTGAAGAAACAAAGCCTAAAATCAGTATAAGGAAGGAAACAATAAAAATTAGAGTAGAAATAAATGAAATAGACACTAAAAAGACAATAGAAATGATCAACAAAACTGAGAGCTAGGGTCCAGCCCTGTGGCTGAGTGGTTAAGTTTGCATACTCTACTTCAGTGGCCCAGGTTTGCTAGTTCACTGGTTCAGATCCTGGATGTAGACCTAGCACCACTCATCAGGCCATGCTGTAGCACCATCCCCCATAGAAGAACTAGAATGATCTGCAAATAGGATATACAACTATGTACTGGGGCTTTGGGAAGAAAACAAAAAAGGAAGATTGGCAACAGAGGTTAGCTCAGGGCCAATCTTCAAAAAAAATGTTGCATTAAAAAGAAACACAAATACTAAGAGCTGATTCTTTGAAGAGTTAAACAAAACTAAGTTCTTAGCTAGACTCACTAAGAAAAAGAGAGAGGTGGCTCAATAAATTAAATCAGAAATGAAGGAGGAGAAATTACAGTGGACACCACAGAAATAAGAAAGATTATAAGAGAATACCATGAAAAACTATATGCCAACAAATTGGTTAACCTAGAAGAAATGAATAAATTCTCAGAATCATACAACCTCCCAAAACTTAATCAAGAAGAAATAGAGACTCTGAATAGATCAATCACGAGTAAAGAGATTGGAAACAGTAATCAAAACCTCCTAAAAAACAAAAACCAGATGGCTTCTCTGGTGAATTCTAGCAAACATTCAAATAAGTCTTAATACCTATCCTTCTCAAACTCTTCCAAAAAATTGAAGAAGCCAGGATGCTTCCTAACTCATTTTTAGAGGCCAACAGTACCCAGATACCATAACCAGACAAGGTCACCACAAAAAAGGAAAATTACTGGCCAATATTGCTAATAAACTTAAATGCAAAAATTCTCAACAAAATATTATCACATCGAATACAACAATACATTAAAAGGATCATACTCTATAATCAAATAGGATTTATTCCAGGTTTCTGGGATGGTTCAACATCTGCAAATCAATCAACTGATGTATCACATTAACAAAGTGAAGAATTAAAAATCACATGATCATCTTGATAGATACAGAGAAAGCGTTTGACAAGATTCAACATCCATTTACAATAAAAACTCTGGATAAAATGGGTATAGAAGGAAAGTGCCTCAACATAATGAAGGCCACACGTGACAAACGCACAGCCAGCATCATACTCAATGGTGAAAAACTGAAAGCTATTCCTCTAAGAGCAGGAGGAAGACAAGGATGCTCACCCTCACTACTCTTATTCAACATGGTATTGGAAGTACTAGCCAAAGCAATTAGGAAAGAAAAAGAAATAAATGTATCCAAATTGGAAAAGAAGAAGTAAAACTCTATTTGCAGATGACATGATTTTGGTGTTTATAAAACACCACAGAATCCACAAAAACCCTATTAAAAAATTTAAAAGTACAGTACGGTTGTATGGTACAAAATCAACATACAAAAATCAGTTGCATTTCTATACACTAACAAGGAACTAACAGAAAAATCAAGAATACAATGCCAGTTACAATTGCAACAAAAAGAATAAAATACCTAGGTATAAACTTAACCAAGGAGGTGAAAGACTTGTACACTGAAAACAATGAGACATCACTGAAGGAAATTGAAGCCATAAAGGAATAGAAATATATTCCATGCTCACGAATTGGAAGAATTAACCTAGTTAAAATGTCCATATTACCTAAAGCAATCTACAGGTAAAATGCAATCCCAATCAGAATCCCAATGACATTTTTCATGGAATTAGAACAAAGAATCCCAAAATTTATATAAAATAACAAAAGATTTCAAATAGCCAAAGCAATCCTGAGAAAAAAAAATAGTTAGAGCTATCACACTCTGATTTCAAAACAAACTACAAAGCTAGAGGAACCAAAACAGCATGTTACTGGCACAAAAACAGACACATAGATCAATGGAACAGAATTGAGAGCCCAGAAATGAACCCACACATCTATGGACAGCTAATTTTCAACAAAGGAGCCAAGAATGTACAATGGAGAAAGGCAGTTCTCTTCAATAAATGGTGTTGGGAAAGCTGAACAGCCACATGCAAAAGAATGAAAGTGGATCATTATCTTACACTATATACAAAAGTTAACTCAAAATGGATTAAAAACTTGAATGTAAGACCTGAAACCATAAAACTCCTAGAAGACAACATAGGTAGTATGCTCTTTGACATTGATCTTAGCAGTATCTTTTTGAATATCATGTCTCCTCCAGCAGGGGAAACAAAAGAAAAACTAAACAAATGGAGCTACATCAAACTACACAAGCTTTTACACAGCAGAGGAAACCATCAACAAAATGAAAAGACAGCCCACCAACCGGGATAAAATATTTGCTAATCATGTACCAATAAGGGTTAATATCCAAAATATATAAAGAACTCATACGACTCAACAACAACAAAAACTGACAACCCAATACAAAAATGGGCAGAGGATTTGAACAGACATTTTTCTGAAGAAGATATACAGATGGCCAAGAGGCACTTAGAAAGATGTTCAACATCACTAATTATTTGGAAAATGCAAATCAGAGCTGCAATGAGAAAGCACCTCAAACCCTTCAGAATAGCTATAATTAACAAGACAAGAAATAACAAGTGTTGGAGAGGATCTGGAGAAAAAGGAACCCTCATACATCATACACACTGCTGGTGGGAATGTAAATTGGTACAGCCACTATGGAGATTTCTCAGGAAAATAAAAATAGAACTACTATATGATCCACCTATTCCACTTCTATGTATTTATCCAAAGAAGATTAAAACACTAATTTGAAAAGATGTATGTTCATTGCAGTATTATTCACAATCACCAAGACTCACAAGTAACCTAGGTGCTCATCAATGGATGAATGGGTAAAAAAGATGTGTGTATATATATACAATGGAATACTACTCAGCCATAAAAAAGATGAAATTGTGTCATTTGCAACAACATAGATGGACCTTGAGGATATTATGCTAAGTCAAATACGTCAGACAGATAAAAGGCAATTAATGTGGGACTTCCTTCATCTGTGGAAAATAAACACATAGATATGGAGAACAGATTGGTGGCTACCAGATGGGAAGGAGGTAGAGGTAGGGCGAAAGAGGTAAAGGGGCATATGTGTATGGTGATGGATGGAAACTAGACTTTTGATGGTGAACATGATGCAGTCTATACCAGAAGTTGAAATATAATGATGTACACTTGAAATTTATATAATATTATAAACCAATGTGACCTGAATTAAATACGTAAATAGGTAAATAAATAAGTAAATACTATATGGAAAGACTTCTGCCATTTTTCTATTTCTTCCTGTATGTCTTCTAGGTTTTTTGGTTTTTATTTTCTTAATTTCTGCCTACTTATGCCTTTACCTGATTTGTTTATAATGACAGGTTTTAACTCTCTTATTTCCTTTGTGTATAACCTATTATAGATATTTTCTTTATGGTTACATGAACATTAAATGTAACTGCTAAAGTTATAACAATCTAAGTAGAATTGATGCCATCTTAATTTCTATCTCATACAAAAACTCTACTCCTGAACTGCTGCAAACCCCCTTTTTTGTTATCAGTGTCCCAAATTACACCTTTACACGGTGTGTCCAATAACGTAGATTTATGACTTTAATGCGTTTATATTAAATTCTGTAGAGAATAAAATATTCGGTTAGGAACGAAGATTTTAAGAATGCCAGCTTTTATATTTGTTCTTATTGATCTTTATCAGAAACATTTTCTTGTTCATATGGCTTCAAGTTATTGTCTTGTGTCCTGTTTTAACTGGAAGGACTCCCTGTATCATTTCTTATAAGGAAAATCCAGTGGAAATGAACTCCCTCTGCTTTTATTTATTTGTGAATATTTTAGTTTCTCCCTCACTTATGATGGACAATTTTGCAGTGTTGCATTCTCACTTGACTTGTTTTTCTGTCAGTACTTTAAATATATCCTTTACCAGCTTCTGGCCTCCAAGGTTTCTGATGAGAAGTCATCTTACTGAGGACTGCTTGTATGTCACAAGTGTCTTTTCTCTTGCCTGCTCAAGATTCTCACTTTGCCGTTGCCTTTCAATAGTTTGATAAGGTGTCTTGGTGTGGGTCTCTTTAGTTTATTGCACTTGGAATAAGTTGAGATTCTTGGATTTATCGATTCATGTATTTCATCAAAATGTGGAAAATTTCTGGCTATTTCCTCAAATGATGTTTCTGCTCCTTTCTTGCATCTCCTTCTAGGATTCCTACTATGTATATATTGGTCTGCTTAAAAGTATTGCACAGTCCCTTAGACTCTGATTACTTTCTTCATTCTTTTGTCTTTCTGCTCCTGACACTCCATAATTTCACTTGTTCTATCATCAACTTTGTTGATTCTTTGTTCTGCTTGCAGAAACCTGCTATTGAACTACTCTGATAAACTTTTCAATTCAGTTGCTGAACTTTATTGAATTTCTTTGGTTTTTAATAATTTGTCTCTCTTTGTTCACATGTTGTTCTCCTGCTTGCCTTTGTGTCTTTGCCCTTATTCTCCCTTACTTCTGAGTATATTTAAGATAGTTGCCCTAAGTCTTTGGCTCCTAAGTTGGTCCCTTTGTTTGAGCCATGTTCTCCCATTTCTTTGTATGTTTTGTAATTTTTTTTTGTTGCAAATTGGGTTTTTATTATTCTAACGTGGTAGCTGTAGAAATTTTGAATTCCCAAGGAGTTACTGGGGTGTTTTTCTTTTGTTTGTTATTGTAGAAGTGTGTAGAATTCCGTTTATTTCAAAACTTTTCTGAACTTGTTTTGCAAAGAATATTCCTTGTTGTGTGTGATCAGTGGAGTTTCTATTCCTTTAGCTCATATTCAGCTAATGTTTTCACAGAGAATTTCTTGAATGCCAGGAGTTGAAACAAACATAAAACCACCACAGAAATTTAAAAAATCACACATACAGGGAGAGCAGCCACCTCTCTCAACCTTTGCAGAATGGTTATTTGCTGAGCGTTTCTGTATCACTTAGCCAGCTTGTTCTGGACCTAAGGTTCACCCCCAAGGGAAAGCTTGGGTCGTCTTAGGATTTTTCTGAGTGTGCTTCTGGCCTGGCCACCTGTGTGACTCTAAATTTATCTGTGCTCACAGCTGCTTTTGAACATACGAATTGCGCTCAGCCAGGTTACAACAGACGTGCACAACCATTTGTAAGTAAGGTCTATGTCACTCTCCTGGTTCAAGGAGAACTTGGCACTGGGCCACCGATCAAGGCCACAACTGCTACCGCTCCACGAAGAGAGTGGGAGAAGGGTGACTAAAAATGCCACAAAACTTTCCTGCCATTTCGATGATGGCTGTTTCTTGATTCTGCTTTTGTTTTAGTGTTGTAAACCTTTTATTGTTTGGTAGAGCTCCTTCTGATTTCGTGCAGACAGCTTATGGTTGTTTGTTCATTGTTTCCATGGGGGAACAGGGCTTAGAATTCAGAATCTGCCATTTTGTTGACGTCCTCCGTGCTAGTAGTTTTTGTTTGTAAGTTTGTTTTTACATTTAGGAGGAAATACTTGAACATAAATTTAGAGTGAAACACTATAACAAAGTTCACAAGAAAAGACTTGAGACTCCTGCCCCAGTCTTCACCACTTCTGATCCCACTCCCCAGAGACAGCCACTTACAAATCTTCTGGATTCTTCTCCTGGTATTCTGACCATGTTTCTAATAACGTGCTTGTACTGGCTGCTGTTTCTTGATGTTTGAGGTTTACACTTTCCCTATTGACTTCTTAGTATGGGAAAGGAAAACTTAGCTTTCTTATAGGTCAGCTCCTCTACATGATACTGTCCCAGCCACTTCTATTCTCTCAGCATAGTTCTATCACTAGGATGTTTGTGCCTCAGGCCTTAACAGTAGAGATGTCCTCACATGTCTGGTGACCCTCCTCTCTGCATTCTCATTTAAGAGGAGGGCATGAAAACATGACTGGAGCTCTGAGTGCCAGAAGCCCACGTGGCTGCTCTGTCCCGTACTGCCTCCTTCCTAGGCACCTGGAGGTCCTTGAGGTGTTTTACACTGTCCATGAGCATTCGCGTTCTCTGCACTCTAGATGCTGCACTTTCCTTCAAAATCATCACAAACTAGACACTTTCCCAGAGTGGGTGGGAGGGTTGAAGACTCTTGCTTCCTGTAAATCTTCTTTGGAAGTTCCTCTTCACTCAGGAGAAAACAGAGGGGAGGATCAGTGAGTCATAAGAAGGAAAATGGAAAGTGTTACCATTCCTCAGGGAAGGAGTTGCCTTGCACTTAGCTTGGGAGCTTCTGAGAGGAAGTCTGTATTGTGGAGAATGTCAGAGTCCAGTGCTTTACAACCCAGCAGTTATTGAGCAAAGAAGTGTCACCCTTATCTGCCGAGTGCTATGGATGGAGCATGATTTTTCAGCTAGATCTGGGTTCAGATCCATGCTATCCATGGAAATTTTGGCAAATTCCTTGACTTGTGATGAGAGTCTGTTTTCTCATCTGTAAAATGGGAATAATGCTGATATCATCACGTTGTTCTGGGCTTGGAAACCATGTGCATAAAGTGTCTGGAACATATGTGCTCTGTGAGTGATAATCCTGATATTGTTAGAATCATCTGTCCTCAGTCTCACCACCATCTGTTGACAGTGTAGATGCAGCCTAGAGGAGGCAGATGGAATGGTGGAGAGGAGAAGGATGCTCTTGGGTGTGTGGGGACCACACATGTAAACATGACATTCAGGACACTTATGGGCATGGTGATCAGTGGAGGTGAGAAAACGGGCCTCCTGAAGGGTCCTCTGACTCACGTGCCATAATAAGATGTGAGCCAGCATTTCCATGGAGAGAGCCCAGACCAGGTCACCAGCCACGGTTTCACCCCCTACCAGCTGCAGGACGTTGAACAAAACACTTACTCAGTGAGCCCTAGGTTGCCCTCCATGACCTTGAATAGTGTGGACCTACAGAGATGTGGGGTTGCAAAGACCTTTGGCCCTGGGCAGGTAGGGCACACATAAGTGCTTCCCACCTGCACAGAAGAAGCCCCAAGGCCCCAACCCTCTTCAGCCTCCTCACCCTCCATCCAGGGACTAAAGTGGGAGCTGATGGGAGTGAGAAAATGAAAGTAGGGACAGGAAGGATCTGCAAATTTTCTCAGGGCGGAACATGATGACACAGAACAGCAGTGGCCCGGGCCTGGCCCCTCCACTGGCAGTGGTGCTCACAAGGGCCTTCCATGTTCAGAGTGGCTCAGCTTTGCAGGATGATAAGAAAGAAGAGAAATAAAATAGTCTGGGTAGTGCATCCTCCCTGGCCTAAGGCCAGGGCTCCTGTTGGGGTGTCTGTAAGTGGGGGACCACGAGAGCCAACATATCAGAATCACTGGAGGCTTTTACAACCAGCATGTCCTCCATCATTCCTTGTCTAACAGCCCGACCTAAGTCACCAACCATCTGGGTTTGCCACCAAAGGTTTCTCATCCCCAAGCACACGGGTCTGGTCAGTCGCCCTGCCCACCACTTACACTGGTGAAAGTCACCACTAGAGCAGCCTACTGAGTCCCTGAGGGTGTGTGGTAGCCTTCAGCTACATGGAGAAGTGGGGAGGAGCTTGCTAAAGGGCCTGCTGGATGATGGGGAGGAGGACACTCAGCCCACTCGGTGGACACGCCTCTTCCCTCAGACTCAGATCTCCTTTGTTTTCAGGTCAGACAGCGTGAAGCACCACTGGGAGGACGTTTACAAATTTGTGGAAGAAGTGGTGAAGACGTACCCAAAGTATGGCTGGTGTTTTCCTCTGCCAGGCAGAGTACACAGCTGTTCACCCTCAGTTGGCAGCGCAGGCCCTTGGGTCGGGAGCACAGAGCGCAGGGCAGTGTTCAGAAGCAGGGAGGAAGCACAGATCACACTGGTTCCACGGGGTCCAGCAGCTTTGGTTGGCTTCTTCCTGGGTTTCAGGCTGTACTGCAGGGGACATAGTTTGTCCCTGAGGACCTCACTGACTAGGAAACAGATAAGCCAATAAGACGGAAATGAACCACCTGGTTAAACAGTGCTGAGAGCCACAGGAAAAGGGCAAAGGACTTATAAGGCAGCTTAAAGGAAGAAGCAACAACTCCTAGAGAAAAAGTCTATGGTGGCTTCTCATAGGATGTGGGAATTGAACTAGGTCTTGAAGGATGGGGAAGCACTGCGTAACAGGAGCCATCAAGGAGACTTCCTGTGGAGAGAGTGATCTGGCTGGAGGGTAGGGTTAACTCAGGGGAGGGCAGGGAGATGAAACTGGACAGGACAGCTTGGGGCCAGGGTCATCAGGGCCCCAAATGCCAGGCCATGGTGCTGGGATTTCCTGCTGTAGGCAATAGGGAGCTACAGATGATTTTTGAGCAGAGGTCTGACATGATCATGGTTGTCCTCCGTGGAGAAAAGTCTGATAATTGTGGATAAAATAGTTGGAACAATAGCCAGGAACGGTAGGAAACTCTCTAGGGACCTGTGTAGCACTTTAGCTAAAAGATAATGAGGGTCAGAGAACCAGAAGATACTGGACAGGGAGAGGAAAGGGAGTGGTTTATATAGATACCTGTCATGAGAGAAAATAAATTCTTTGAGATGAGAGTAGAGATGAGACAGGGCGACAGGCAAGGAAGGAAGGTGGTGAAGATCCAGAGAATTTCCCAGCAGAAGCTAGACAGTTGAGAGACCGTCCTGCAGGAGTGTGTGGGTGTCTGTGTCCTTGTACATGCACCGTGTGCATGCCTGTGTGTGAGAGTCTGAGAGTGAGGGAGTTTTAGGGTGTTGGGGGTATAGGGATGGGGCAGAATGCCATCCGGGCACTCTCTGCCACAAGGCCGCATGTCTCCACAAGCCGCAGAATCCTTCACTGAAGTTACTGGGACCTCTGGGGGTTTGTATAATGGTCCCAAAGGGGAAAAGTTGGGGTGGGCAACAGGGAAGGTGGCATGCACCCCATCCCTGGCTGCACATTAGCCTCATTTTGAGCCTGTGTTTATGGCTTCTCACAAGTACGTGCTTCCTCCTCAGCCCGAAACTGCGGATGTCGTTCATCACCTACTCCACAGAGGGCCACACCCTCATGAACCTCACCTCAGACAGGTAAGTGCTGCTTTGATCCAAAGGCAGGCCCTGTGGGTGGGGCTGCAGGGAGAGCCAGGGAGCTGAGGGGTTCCCTGAGACCTCAAGGGGGAACCCTGGTGCACTAGCTATACCCCTGTGCTTCTAGACCATCTCCGCCCTGCCCTCCACCCTCCTGAGTCCTTCCCTGGGCACTCTACCCTTAGAACGGGCTGGCTGGGAGGACTCCTGGGAGCTGGTGGAACCAACATTCTGGGCCGCTGTGAACAGTGGCCTGTGTTGGGCACCTGCTGTGGGTGTCACTCTCTGCCCTGGGCCAGTGGAGGAAGGCGGAAGACAGAGTCAGAAGCAGGGAGGAAGGGACGGGCAGCGTCAAAGTGGGGGGGCTTCAGTGGGGGGGAGCTGGGTCCCTTGGTGGGTCTGACACAGGGGAGCCCGTGAATGGGGTCCTGAGCAGCAGGCTGGGCTGAGGTGCAGGAGGGAGGCATGACGTGCCCGCATCCTAGGTGGGCTGAGCAGGTGCCCACAGGCCCGGAGGAAGGCAGTCCTGGGTTTCTGAGTAGTTTGGAGGTTCGAGTTCCCATGGATACAAATGACTGGAACCCAACTCAGAGTGCGTGGAGCACCAGAGCGGGGGGAGGACATTTAGGACTGATGGGTCCCAGGATTTGTGGGACAGAGCCACTGCTCAGGACCTTGGAGAGAAGCCAAGCACCACACAATGAGCAGGAAGAGCCAGGCTGCAGAGGAGGGTATGTGGGGGTCCCAGGGCATGGGCACAGACTCCCATGTCTGACTCCCAGGAGAAGCAGGGACTGGGCTGGCGGCTCCATGGCCTAGGGGAAGGCGAGGTTTTGTGTGTGCCTGTGGTTCCTATTTAGAGGAGAGAGACCTGAGTGGGTTTGAGGTAGAAAAAAGCAAGTCCATGGGGAGGGACTCTGGCAGGTGGCAGAGACAGAGGCAGCGGGGGCGGGGCATGGGCCTCAGGTGGAGGAGCGGCCCTGGGGGAGAGGAAGACCACTGCCTCCCCCAGGGCAGGGGCTCAGGGCCCAGACCATGAGAAGCTGTGTGAGGCTCCTGGAGGGCCTCCCAGGTCATCTCTGGTGAGCGAAGGTGGGGCTGTCTTCCCCATGGGGGGGGTGTCAGGAATGGGTGTGGAGCTCAGGGGAGCAGAAAAGATGTGAGCTCGTGTGAGTTTAGGGGGGTGATATTTTAAGAGGAGGGG
>NC_060268.1:102731745-102735367 GCF_021613505.1 Equus quagga
GTGCTTGTTATTGATGGAGGAGTCGGCGTGAGGGCTGCTGGGAAGCAGAAGGAGCAGCTGTGTGGACAGAGCAAAACCCTTTAGCTCCAAGTCTCTTCTGCTCAGACATCTGAAAGCACGCCCCTCCTTCCGCTTATGGAGACTTGCCAGCCTAATGAGACCCTCTGTGGGAGCTGCAGGCCCCAGGGACAGAGGGGGCTCTGCTGCAGAGGAGAAGTGGCCACTGAGCGAGGCCTGAGGGCAGCAGGGGCCACAAGGTAGGAGGGAAGGGCATGCAGGAGAGGGGCAGCCTGCGATTTACACGTGGGCTCCACTTGTTTAAAACACTGGAAGCCTGACAAAACATGTGACAAGCCAGCTTTGGCCCATAGCCCGAGAATCTGTTGTGCTCAAGGCTGAGACTCGCCCACTTTGCTTGATGGGTGGGTGCTACAGGATCCCTTGAAGTGGGAGGCGCTGGGACTGCCAGGTCCGAGGTTGTGTGGCTTTCCTGAGGAATGGTCCCCTGTTACCTGACCTTGGGCACATCAGCATCTGGGAGTGGAACCAGCCAGACCTGGGCCAGGAGGCAGCGGTGGAGGCTGCTGACCTTGGGTTTGCAGCAGGAACACCTGCATGTCATCCTGGCCCACTCCCCAGGCCCAAACCCCCTCCCTTCCATCTCTGTATCCCTTGGTATTGGCCTCGGGCAGGGAAGTGCCAGGGAGACCCAGCAGCCTGGCGATGGGCACGGGCCTACAACTGCGCCCTAACATGTGAACGTATCCTGTGGTGTACTGAGTGTGGTCCATGAAGGGTCAGGGGAAGCAGTGGACGGCGGTCACCTCCAGCCTCTGGAACTGCAGCTGAGCCAGGACTCCCCCTTCCATGGGGGATGCTCCTGTGCCAGATCCTGGACTCCTTGCCTGCCTCCTCTGCGTCCCGGCCCTGCTGCTGGGGTCTCCATGCTGCCAGAGGCACACAGAAAGAATTGGGGAAGGATAGACCCCCGAGTGTCCACAAAGTCCCACCCAGGCATGAGTGCCCACCTCATACAGTAGTCTGGGCTGTCTTCAGCCAGTATAGTCCAGGCTCCTCTCTCGTTTATCTGAAGGAGGGCCTGGTGGCAAACAGACACCCCTTAGAGTGGATTGTGGGATTTCAAGGTTGGAAACCATGGCTGGGTATCTCTTATGGAGGGAACGAGGCTAGGCGGTTTACTGGGCTCCATGGGTCAGGGGCTATGTTGAGGGGCCCCCCGAGTCTCAAGTCCAGCCCAGCTGCCTCAGAGTCAACCCTCAGCAACACCAGGTAGGGACCGTGTCCGTGGGGCCCAGAGGTGCTGTTTCAGGCACAGCTGCTTCCTCCTAGGAGCCTCCTGGGATTTCTGTTAAAGGGTGGCCTGCCATTGCTGTGACCTCAAAGAGGGGACAGCAGGCAGCCCCACTCACACAGACCTTTGATGTTGCCCTTGCAGAATACTTTGATCTTGGGTTTTTTTCATCTGGCCTAAAAGAAAATAAACTGGATGAATATGTTTGCAGATATAAGTTGGACACCAACCCTGCCTTCAGTAAGTAGCCCCTTCGGTACCTCCATGTGACAGATTTCTCATGCCAGGCTGCCTTCTCCTCAGCCCGTCAAGTGTTCCAGGCCCTTGCTAACCATTTGCTGTGGACGCTGTGGGGACAGAGGCAGCGTGGACAAGCAGAGGAGGGACCTGGCTGGGAAGCCTGGCCACCTCCCCTTCACCTGCAAGTGGGAGGTCTCAACCCCCAGCGCCCCAGGAGTGTCTTAGAGCAGGGCTGTCCCCCTGCCGGGGCTGGATGTTGGGTGCAGGGTCTGCTCTCACAGCTTCATCCCCCTCACCTCTCTCAGCTCTCAGTTCCCTATAGATCCAAGGACCTAAACCCCGCAGGTCTGCTGGTGGGAAGTGGAGACAAGCCCCAGGGGTGAGGCTGTGCCAGGTGCACTGGTACCTCTCCCAGGAAGGTGTGTCCATTTGCACTGAGAGAGGGTGCCACCTGTCAGCCTGGGGCCTGGAATCCTGCCTAGGACACACATTGCATGTGTGACCTTCACCCAGTGAGTATTCTGTTCTCAGCCTCTGCTTTCTGTGCAGTAAGTGGGGCCACAATGGTGGGTACACTAACTGAGCTCTGTCACATATGGAACCTGGTTTTGGAAATACTCAGGCACCAGGTGGACCCCCATGATGGCTGAGTGGCTTGGGGAAGCACAGAGCTGGGGCAGGCAGATGTGGTGCTCTCAGCGCTGAGGTGGGTGTTACCTTCCCCACGGAGCGCTGGGGAACGGTTGGACTGTCTGCCTCCTCCTCCATCCCCAGTTCGCCCTGGATCCCTTCAGTTCCTCCAATCGTATGTTATGTTCAGTGACTCCTTCCAGGGCCATCTCGGAAACCCGGAGAAACTCCTCTCCCCTGCACACTTGTAGGCCATCTCTCCTTCTTTCCTTGGGTGCCTAGCATGGGGCAGGGCACTGTCAAGGCCACATCCCCTCCTGCAGAGTTGTGCAGACAGCCTGAGGGAATTAGGTTTCCCTTGGTCTGTACTTTCTCTGAGTCACTCCCTTGCATGGAGACTAATGTTTATCGGGCGCTGACTGCAGCAGGTACTGTGCTCAGTGCCTTACACACACCATCCCCATTAATTCTCCAAAGAGACCTATTGTGACCCCTTTGTCTGGATCTGGAGCCAGAGGCGGGGATGATTCAAGGGTTTGCCCGGGGCCAAGAGCTGGTGCAGGAAGAGCTGAAAGTAGCCACAGCTGACCCGAGTGCCCAGTCTGGCCTTCTGCCCTGTGAGAAGACGGTTCTCAGGAAGGTTGGACGCCCCCTGTCCCCAGGAAGTGTGTTCAGATGCTTCCTCTGTGGTCTCTGGCCGTCCTGCTCTCCCAGCCTGGAGAGGACAGTGTTTCTGTCTGAGGTGGGCCAGGGCCAGGCTCTCACATGGGAGAGCCCGTCCCACAGTCCTGGGCCCCCTGCTGACGGCCGCTCTGCTCCCAGTCAGAGGCTGGCGGGGGAGGCCCCAGGGCTGTGTGTTGCCAGGAGCTCTGCTCCTCTGGGGAGGGGTCATTGGGTTGTTTCCAATTACATGTTACCCGGAATGACACATCCAGGAACACGTTTTAGGAAATAGAGAGAAGCATGAAGAAGAAAAATGTTTAAAGAGTTTTCAATATTTCACTCTTAATTAATCTGTTTTTATCATGCAATGTTTTTATAACTTGAGACATTTTCTAAAAGTGGCAACTGAAGTTTTGGGTTTAATCAGCTAATAGTGGTTTGAAAACTCCTCTCCAGCCGCCATGCTTTGCGGGGCCCTCGGTGTGCCGGCTGCTGCCATCGCCTCCTTCCCCCTGCTCTGGCCTGTGAACACCCTACTGGACAGTCATTGAATTTCTTTGTGGTTTTGCATCCCGCCCCTCAGACACAATCCTTTCCCCTAAGCATCCTTGGCGATCAGTGTTCATTCTCAACACCGGTGAAGGTCAGAGCGAATCTAGAGGTGGAGCCAGCCCAAGAGGAAATGAATGAGTCTGTAGGGAAGAGACCTGACCTGTGGTCAGTCCCGGCTCAGAAAGGACTTTGGGCTCAGGACTGAAGCTTCCACAGCTCCGAGTT
>NC_060268.1:102735377-102808945 GCF_021613505.1 Equus quagga
CTGGACCCTTGAGGCCAGGGACAGGCCAAAAGTATGTGGGCTCCTGCTCACACCACCACCAGGAGGGTCCTTGCTCTCGTCTCCCCCTTGGAAAGGACCCAAGTTTCTGCATGTTGGTGGCTGCCTCACAGCTGGCCAGTCCCTGGTTCTCTGAGCTTGTCACCAGCTGCAGCAATGGCTTGGGCTTCACTGGCCACCAGGGAGATGAATGAAGACAAACTCTATCCCAAACAGGCCTGTGCAGGTTACAACACAAAGGAAAGCTCTGAGCCACATTCTCACCACCATTAAAACTGCCAGAAATGGCAGTGGCTCCTGCTGTCCTTGCAGACGTCCGCCCAGCAGAGTGAGACAGAGAGCCTCTGCATTGTCCTTGTGGCCCACTGAGATGGGGAGACTACGTGGTGGAGTGGGGGCCCTGGAGGAGACGTCCTTCCCCAGGAAGTGTTCAGCCCCACCCCGGTGCAGGAGAACCCAGCCCAGCAGGGGACGAGAGATGAGGGGGATGGAAAGGCCTGGGTGGCTGGTGGTGAGGAGGAAGGAAGCCCACAGTCTCTGCCCGGCTTTGCCCTCCTCCTCCCGGGTCCTGCCTCTGTCCCGGGTCGGATCCATTGCCTCCTCTTGGAGTCTGTGAAGGCAGCTGGAGAACCAGCCCTGGCCCTGTCCTGGCGGTCAGTTTAGGGCAGAGAAGCCCAAACACACCTTCCAGAGAGGGCAGAGACGCCTGCCAGGGGCTTGTTCTTGCTTCCAGGGCACAGTTCCCACCCCCAGGACCCAGAGTAGCCTGAACTGCAAGGCCATGCCCCCATGATGCCACCCACCTCTGGGTCCAGGGCCACTTTCTGGTCTGTTCCCTGTCTACACTTCCTGCTCCCTCACCACCCCCTCCCCTGTGTAAGGAACCTGCCCCCAGCAGGGCATGGATCCTCTTCCTACCTTCTCCTGTGGCCCCCCAGATGAGGCCCTCATCCCCTCTTCTTTTGCCCCTGCCCGGGCCCCCTTGCCCACCTCATGTTTCACCTTCAAGACCCACCTTGGCCACCATGTCTCCTCCAACCTTTGAACTTTTCCTCTAAAAATCACCCCTGACTTGTCCTCTTGCACCAAAAATGCTGATTTGTTCCAGATTCCCAAACAGTGTGGGTCCCTCCGTGACCACCCCCAACCAAAACAAGCCAGGCACTAGACACCCTCCCCCAGCGGAGGCTGCAGTGCTGTGTCAGTGAGTACATGGAGACAGAGCCCTGGAAGCCCTTGGGAGCCACCACCCCTTGGAGACAGCATCCCCGCCTACAGCTTGGTGACAGCCACTTGTGCCTTTCAGGGTAAACTGGATACCTTGTGCAACTTTGTTCAAAGCTGCAACCAGGTGCCATTGATGTGGTGTCAGCCCAGAGACAAGGTAAGCCGAGGACAGGCTTGCTCCTCATGGGACAGGAGCCTTGCTTTTGCCCCGGACTGTTGTGCTCTGGGACTGTGGGACCTTGCCCTCTCTCACTGAACGTGACGCTGACAGTAATGTCACTGTCCTCCACTGTGTATCATCTGAGTGCGTACCCTCACCCGAGGCCCTTGATGAACAGGATCTCATTTCATTCCCATAACAACAGCCACCCTTTGTCCAGAGTTTACAGGCGGCCACACTGTTCTGAGTACTAACACAAATGCATGCTCTGTGGCCCCCCAACAGCTCTATGGGGGACGAAGCTGAGGCCCTACACAGTTAAGTCAGCAGCCCAAAGTCACACAGCCATGGAGCAGTGGGGCCATGCAACAGCCCAGTGCCCGGCCCCTCCCCGTGTGCTTGGCTGCCCATCTGTCCTGCAAGGAGGTCGCTGCTCTGCAGTTAGCAGCTGTGGACACTGAGGCTCTGACGTTTAGAGAGGGGCTCAGCGTGGCTGGCTTATGAGGGCTGTAGCAGGACTGTGAATGACCCCTGGGGAGGCTCCCTTCCAAGTCTGGCCTCCATGCCCCAACTCATGCTGTCCGGGTGATATGGAAACATCTGGAAAGTACTTCCTTCTGCTGTGCGGTGTGGTAGATGTGCAGACACTTGTGAATATGACTGTCTTCTTGTCTCACTGTGTTGCTTGCGGACCTCCTCTAACCATGAACTGATAGCTATCTGCCGGGAAGCCGTTGTTCTGGGTAATGCTTAGAGCTGGGTACAGATGGGCCTTGTGATGCATCATGGCCAAGGAGCTCCTGAGTCCCTGTGACCCTGCCCGTGGAGGGAGCTCAGCCAAGGGTGTGATAAAGCAGGGGGTGGCTTCACCCCTCCAGGAAGTCCTCACTCAGCAGCTGTCCTTCAGCCAGTGACCTTTGGGGAAGTCTCCAATCATAACGTTGGGGTTGTGATGGCTGCCGGCTCCTCTGTGCTCCACAGTCGTCCCTGGTCCCTCACCCTGAACTCACACTCACACACCCTCACACTCTCACACACACACTTCCCCATGAAACGAGCAGGAAATCCAAACTGGAGCCGAAGCTCCAAAGCACTGGAGATCAAAGCTGGCAAGCAGCCATTTGCCAAGCGTTTCAAGAAGCGTCCCTCCACCGTGGAGAGGTTAGGCTGGTGCAGGAAATGATGGGGCGCTGGCTTAGCTCTCTGCCGTTGGTGGAAAGCCCGAGAGGAAGGAGACCCCCCACCAGCCACAGGCCCCTGCCCTCCCCCTCTTACGCTTACACTGCCAACTCGGGCTCTGCTGACAGCCAGGCGTTTCCCCTGCTGTCTGGAGCCCCTTGCTCCTCTCCATCGTCCACATGCAGACCCCCTGCAGCTCCCACAGAGGTGCTGTGGCCCGGGGAGGCGGGACGCCTCAGTGCAGTGTCCTGCGGTCATGCTCCTGAGGAGATCAAAGGGTCCCACAGCTGTTGCTAGACACTCGGTCTAGACTAATCTGCTCACATTCTGGAGCCAATAAGCAGAAATAAGGATAAAGATTCCAGTCTGTTCTCAGTAGCACAAACAGCACACCCATGCCTGTGCGTAACACAAGTGTACTGACCTACAATGAAAAGAAGCTATGGTACTTTACTCATGCTATAAAAGAAGATGTGAAAACATGGAGACCTAGACTACAGTGTCAGCTTTTCCTGAAGGAATCCGTGGGCTTAGTGATGCTTTAGTCAAAATTGTAATGAACATTTTTAGGGAATTTGATTAAAATGAGTCCACACTTCACCTGAAAATTAAAAATCAGTGAAGAATAGTTAAGGAATTTTTAGAAAAGAAAAGCAATGCGAGAAGATTTACTTTTTCTTATACTAAAACATTAATGTCCAACAATTAAAAACAATTAATATAATGGGCAGATAAAATAATCGCCCTAAATCAACCGAACACTAGCCGGAAGAGATTGTGTAAATGAGGAGGTTGCCCATGGTGCGGATAATGTGTGTGTGCAGTGAGCTGGGGTCACCTTAAATATGTTTAATGATTGTCCAACATGATTTTTTAAGATTTGGCAAGCTTTTAGGGCAAAGCACACATTAAAGCTTTATTTCACAACATACTAAAATAAATTCCAAATAGTTTAAAAAGTTAGATAATTAAAAGCACTACTGTTAATAAGTAGAATAAAATACAAGTAAATATTTGATTTCAGCATAGATGTCTATTTAAGCATTAAACCAGTGGAGGGAAATCACAAAGGAAAATATTCACAGATTGAACCATATCAATTAATTCAACAAGAATTATTCCATGTCAGGTGTTGGGGAGACAGGGGTGAGCAAGAGGAAAAATGTCCCCCTATCACGATGGGCTTCCATTTCCTTTGGGGAATGTCGAGTCGTGACAAATGCTGTCTAGATAGTCAAAAGTCATGAATATGCCAACCAGTGCCTGCTTGGGCACAGTAGACTCTATGACAAGGTGGCACTGAAGCTGAGAACTAACTGATAAAAAGGAGTTGGTGAAGTGAAAATCGAGAGAAGTTCTCCCAGAGGATTCTGGGAAGATTGCAGCATAGGAAGACTCTCAACTCACCATCTCCCATGGAGACAAAAAATCTGCAATGACTTGTGGAACAATTTCTTCTGAGAGAGATCTGGAAACTGGATAGAAAGAACCCCCACAACAAGGGACAACAGTGACAGGGGTGGAAGAGGCAGAAATACACCTCTGCTGAGGAAAAAAAGCACATTCTTGCTACAGCATGTCACAGCTGGGAGCTATCTCAAAGCTTTGACTCTTTTCTTGGAGGAGCAGGCGGATCTGATCGGGGGATCTATGCCATATCAGGTGTGCCACCCTGTTGAGTCAGCACAACCAAGGTGAGATCCTATAATAGCTGGCTTTGCTGGCTTTGCAAACCAACAAGGAATAGCCCCAGAAAATGTATCAAGCTTCAGAAAAAGGAAAAACTGCTCTTAAGGGCACATGCCAAGATTCACCCATTCAAAAAACCAACACAAAACCCCAGAAAGAAAAGTGCATAGTTCTTTGGTAAAAGAGACTCACTTGCTAAAGCTCTGAGCACGTCTCAGAGAGGCTGGTGGTGGCTGGGCCCACCCCTCCAGAGTCTGAGATGCTGGTGGCAGCCATCATTGTGACCTAGTTCAGTCTTGCTCATACGGACACTGGAAGATGTCGTTGGTTTCCTTCCTCTAGCCTGTTTGCACAGGGGTTTGCCCCACCCACTAGAGCACCAATTCAATCAAGCATAGTGAGGCAGCCAGCAGCCTACCCCATGGACTGGCCCCACCCACCAGCAAGCCCACAGCAAATTTGTGGGCCCATGTAGGCAGGGTATGTGGGACCTCTGCAATGGGGTGAGTGGGTCTGCCTTGGCGGGGTGTGTAAGCCCATGGCAATGGGGTATGTCAGCCATAGCAGACTCATGCCACAGGCCATCTCAAACAGCCACAAAGGGGATCTTCCCCAGCTTCCAGTGCCTGAAATGATTGTGTGCTGCTGTGCCTTGGCCTGGCCACACCCATCTGTCCTCCTGAGAGAGTGAACAATATGTGTGAGCTGCATTGGAGCTCCTAAGCTCACAGTTGAGCCCCTGACCCTAGCAACCAGCCACATAGCGAGTCTGACTTGCTTAACTAAACAACCAGCTCTGTTGGGGCTTGCCACACCCAATAAAATGACCATAGCAGCCTCACACAGCTGAGCCTTACAAACAGCCAGCCACAGGGCCAGCCTAGCCTACCTGTGTGCTTGCAGCAAGAGCAACCACACCAGAATAGAAGGGCACATGTAGCCTACATGGAAGAGACTGCTAGAACATTTGGAGAGGGAAGTACATTGCCGGGCCCCATAAGACATCTCTTTCATAATGCCACATTTCCAAAATTGAGGACATAGCTGATCTACCTAGTACATAGATATAAGCACAGAGAAGTAGGCAAAATGAAGAGACAAAGGAATATGTTCCAAATAAGGGAACAGGACAAATCCTCAGAAAAAGAACTAAACAAAATAGAGATAAACAATCTATCTGATAAAGAGTCCAAAGTAATTCTCATATGGTTTCTCACTGATCTTGGGAGAAGAATAGATGAACACAGTGACAACTTCAACAAAGAGCTGGAAAATATAAAAAAGAACCAATCAGAAATGAAGAATACAATACTGCAAATGAAAAATTCAGTAGAGGGAATCAGTAGCAGAGTAGATGACACAGAAGAACAGGTCAGTTCTCTGGATAAAAGAGTAGAGGAAATCACCCAAGATGAACAGAAAAAAGAATTAAGAATTCAAAAGAATGGAGACAGTGTAAGGGACCTCTGGGACAACATCAAGTGCAGTAACATCCATATTATAGGTGTCCCAGAAAGAGAAGAGGGAGACAATGGGACAGAGAACCTATTTGAAGAAATAATACCTGAAAATTTCTCTAACCTGAGGACAGAAGCAGACATCCAGGTACAGGAAGCACAGAGAATACCAAACGAGATGAACCCAATGAGACCCACACCAAGACGTTATAATTAAAATGTCAGGAAATGAAAGAGAGAATCCTAAAAGCTGCCAGAGAAAGGCAACAAGTTACCTTGGAAACCCCAGAAGGCTATCAGCTGACTTCTCAGCAGAAACCTTACAGGCTGGCTAGATGGGAGTAGCACAATATTTTCAAAGTGCAGAAAGGAAAAGACCTACAGCCAAGAATCCTCTACGCAGTAAGATTATCATTCAGGATGGAAGGAGAAAGAGTTTTCCAGACAAACAAAACCAAAGGAATTTTGCATCACTAAACTGGCCTTACAATAAATGTTAAAGGCACTTATTTAAGTAGAAAAGACCAGACCATAAATAGGAGTAAGAAAATTATCAAAGAAAGAAATCACTGGTAAAGGCAAATATGCAGGAAGGTAGTGGATCAGCCACCTGTAAAGCTAGTATGAAGTTCAAAAGACAGAAATACAAAAATAGCTATCTCTGTGATAAGAGGTTAAGGGATACACACACGCACACACACAAACGAGTAAAATACATCAAAGACATAAAATGTGTGAGGGAATAAAGGAGAATGGCTTTTGTAATAGGTGAAACTTAAGAGACCATCAACTTACTATAGATTGCTGTTTACATAGTTATTATATATGAATCTCATGGTAATCACAAATCAGAAACCTTAATAAATACACCAAAAGTAAAGAAAAAGGATCCCAAACATAATACTAATGAAAGTCATCAAGTTGCAAGGGAAGAGAGCAAGAGAAGAAAGTAACAGAGAAGAACTACAAAAACACCCAGAAAAAAGTAACAAAATGGCAATAAGTACATATTAATCAATAGTTACTTTAAATGTCAATACACTAAATGCTCCAATCAAAAGACTTAGCGTGGCTGTATGGATAAAAAACAGGACCCATATATATGCTGCATACATTGATACACTTCTGACCTAAAGACACTCACACACTGAAAGTGAAGGGATGGAAAAGGATACCCTATGCAAATAGCAGTGAAAAGAAAGCTGGGGTAGCAATACTCATATCAGACAAAATAGACATTAAAACAAAAATGTTATAAGAGACAAGAGGGGCACTACATAATGATAAAGAGAACAATCCAAAAGAGGACATAATGCTTCTAAATATCTAGGCACCCAACGTAAGAGCACCTAAATATAGAAAGCAATTATTGACAGACATAGAAGCAGAAATTGACAGTAACACAATCATAGTAGGGGACATTGACACTCCACTTAGATCAATGGATAGCTCATCCAGACAGGTGATCAGTAAGGAAATATTGGACTTAAATGACACATTAGACCAGGTGGACTTAGATATATGCAGAACATTTCATCCAAAAACCACAGAATACAAATTCTTTTCAAATGCGCATGTAACATCCTCAAGGATAGATCACACATTAGGCCACAAAACAAGTCTCAATAAATTTGAGAAGTTGAAATAGTACTAAACATCTTTTGTGACCACAATAGTATGAAACTAGAAATCAACTACAAGAAGAAGACTGGAAAAGCCACAAATATGTGGAGATTAAAGAAAATGCTACTGAACAACTGTTGGGTCAACAAAGAAACCAAAGGAGAAACCAAAAAATACCTGGAGACAAATAAAAATGAAAATGCAAGATACCAAAATTTATGAGATACAGCAAAAGCAGTACTAAGAGGGAAGTTTATAGAAATACAGGTCTACCTCAAGAAACAGGAAAAATCTCAAATAAACAATCTAACAAGACATCTAAAGGAACTGGAAAAAGAAGAACAAACAAACCCAGCATCAGTAGAAGAAAGGAAATAATAAAAATGATGGTGGAAATAAATGAAATAGAGACTAAAAAGACAGTAGAAAAAAATGAAACTAAGACCTGGCTTTGAAAACATAAACAAGATTTAAAAACCTTTAGCTAGACTCACCAAGGAAAAAAGAGAGAAGGCTCAAATAAAATCAGAAATGACGGGAGAAGTTACAACAGGCACCACAGAAACACAAAGGATTACAGGAGAATACTACAAAAAGCTATATGCCAACAAATTAGATAATCTAGAAGAAATAAATAAATTCTTAGAATCATACAAACTTGCAAAACTAAAGTCAAGAGGAAATAGAGAATCCAAATAGACAGATCACTAACAAGGAGATCAAAACATAATCAAAAACCTCCCAAAAAACAAAAGGCCAGGACCAGATGGTTTCCCTGGTGATTTCTACCAAACACTCAAAGAAGACTTAATACCCATCCTTCTCAAACTCTTAAAAATCAAAGAGGATGGGATGCTTCCTAATTCCTTCTATGAGGCCAGCATTACCTTGATACCAAAACCAGACAAGGATAACATGAAAAAAGAAAATTACATGCCAATATCACTGATGAATATAGATGCAAAAATCTTCAACAAAATACTAGCAAATCAAATCCAACAGTACATTAAAAAGATCATACACTATGACCAAGTGGGATTTATTCCAGGGATGCAGGGATGGTTCAACATCTGCAAATCAATCCACGTGATACACCACATTAACAAAATGACAAAAATCACATGATCATCTCAGTAGACACAGAGAAAGCATTTGACAAGATTCAACATCCATTTATGATAAAAACTCAGAATAAAATGGGTATAGAAGGAAAATAACATAATAAAGGCCATATATTGACAAACCTACAGCTAACATCTTACTCAATGGTGAAAAACTGAAAGCTATTCCTCCAAGAACAGGGACAAGACAAGGATGTCCACTTTCATCACTCTTGTTCGACATAGTATTGGAAGTCCTAGCCAGAGGAATCAGACAATAAAAAGAAATAAAAGGAATCCAAATTGGAAAGGAAGAAGTAAAACGGTCACTCTTCGCAGATGACATTATTTTATATATAGAAAACAAAGAATCCATCAAAAACCTATTAAATGAATACAGTAAAATTACACAGTACAAAAATCAACATGCAAAAATCAGTTGTGTTTCTATACACCAACAACAAAATATCAGAAAGAGAAATTAAGAATACAACCCATTTACAATTGCAACAAAAAGAATAAAATACCTAGGAATAAATTTGACCAAAAACTTGAAAGACCTGTACACTGAAAACTGTAACACATTGTTGAAAGAAATCAAACGAGGCACAAAGAAATGGAAAGATATTCTGTGCTCATGGATTGAAAGAATTAGCGTAATGAAAATGTCTGTACTTCCTACAGCAATCTACAGATTCAGTGCAATTTCTATCAGAGTCATGACATTTTTCACAGAATTAGAACAAAGAATTCTAAAATTTATATGGAACAACGAAGGACCCAAAATAGTCAAATCAAGCCTGAGAAAGAACAAAGCTGGACATATCACACTCCCTGGCTTCAAAATATGCTACAAATGTATAGTAATCAAACAGCATGGTACTGCAGTAAAACAGACACACATCAATGGAACAGAATTGAGAGCCCAGAAATAAACCCACACATCTGTGGACAGCTAATTTTCGACAAAGGAGCCAAGAACTTACAATGGAGAAAGGAATGTCTCTTCAACAAATGGTGTTGGGAAAACTGGACAGCCACATGCAAAAGAATGAAAGTAGACCATTATCTTACACCATACAGAAAAATTCACTCAAAATTGATTAAAGACTTGAATGTAAGACCTGGAACCATTAAATTTCTAGAAGAAAACATAGGCAGGACACTCTTCAACATCAGTCTTAGCAGCATATTTTCAAATACCATGTTTGACTGGTCAAGGGAAATAATAGAAACAATAAACAAATGGGACTACATCAAACTAAAAACTTTCTGCACAACAAAGGAAACTATCAACAAGACAAAAAGATAACCCAACAATTGGGAGAAGATATTTTCAAATCATATATCTGGTAAGGGGTTAATATCCAAAATGTACAAAGAACTCATACATCTCAACAACAGAGAAACTAACAACCCAATTGAAAAATGGCAAAAGATCTGAACAGACATTTCTCCAAAGAAGATATACGGATGGCCAACAGGCACATGAAAAGATGTTCAACATCATTAACTATCAGGGAAATGCAAATCAAAACTACAATGAGGGGCCGGCCTGGTGGTGCAGCAGTTAAGTTTGCACGTTCTGCTTCAGGAGCTCAGGGTTCACAGGTTCAGATCCCAGGTGTGGACATGGCACCACTTGGCAAACTATGCTGTGGTAGGCGTCCCACATATAAAAAGGTAGAGGAAGATGGGCACGGATGTTAGCTCAGGGCCAGTCTTCCTCAGCAAAAAGAGGAGGATTGGCAGATGTTAGCTCAGGGCAAATCTTCCTAAAAAAAAAACTACAATGAGATATCACCTCACTCTGGTCAGAATGGCTATAATTAACAAGACAAAAAATAACAAACGTTGGAGACGATGTGAAGAAAAGGGAGTTCTCATACACTGCTGGTGGGAGTGCAAACTGGTGCAGCCACTATGGAAAACAGAATGGAGATTTCTCAAAAAATTAAAAAGAGAAATACTGTATGATCCAGTTATTCCACTTCTGAGTATCTATCCAAAGAACACAAAAACACTAGTCGACAAGATATTTGCACCCCTATATTCATTGCAGCATTATTCACAATAGCCAAGACTTGGAAACAATCTAACTGCCCATCCATGGATGAGTGTATAAAGAAGATGTGGTATATATACACAATGGAATACTACTCAGCCATAATAAAGGATGAAATCTTGCCACTTGTGAAAACATGGGTGGACCTTGAGGGCATTATTCTAAGTGAAATAAGTCAGACAGAGAAAGTCCAATACCATATGATCTCATTCATAATTGGAAGATAAAAACAACAACAACAATAGCAACAAACAAAAACATAGATACAGAGATTAGATCTCTGGTTACCAGAGGGGAAGAGGGAGGGAGGAGGGAGAAAGGGATGTGTATGGTGACAGATGGTAATTGTTCTTTGGGTGGTGAACATGATGTAGTCTGCACAGAAAGCACAATATAATGATGTACACCTGAAACTTATGTAATGTTATAAACCAATGTTACCTCAATAAAAAACTTCTAAAAATTAAAAATGTATTTCAAAACCAAAAAAAAAGAAGTCCTTCCAAACAGAGGAAGCAGCCAGTGCAAATGCCCTGAGGCGCATGGGCTTGATGAATGGCAAGGCTGGAAATGAAATACCATCTTCATCAATACAGTGGTCAAGATGCTCACATGATACTCACTGTCACCCCATGTGGGGTCTAGGGGACAGATGCATACCAGCCCTGTCAGTCCGAATGTTAACTGTCAGTCCAGATGTTAACAAGAGCACCAATTCCAGAAGCAGCTGTTGTCCTGTGTCTGGGTCCACAGATACAGAGCTCTCTTCTGATGGTGATGAATGAATGAATGAGCGCTGCAAATCAGGCTCGCTAATATGAAGAGACTTTGGGTCATTTCTCTGACTCAAGAGGGCTTTGGGATCTGGTAATACTAAGCCACAGAAATCTGCTTTGGGGGCCACTGTGGAGGGATGGGGAAAGGTCTCTTTGGCATTTCAGGAGCGCTCATAGGTAAGAAGTTGCTTCAACCTCTTACTAACTCTGTGAACTTGTCCTAATTTCTTAAATTCTCCAAGCCTTCCCTTTCTTATCTCAAAAATAGGGATGAAATAATAAAACTCCACTGTCTAAATAATGCAGATATGAAGAATGCTGGGTCAGTTTTTGGCAAGGCTAAGTGAATGTCCAGCTGAGTCCAATAGCCCAAAGACCAGAGGTCCTAGAGTCTCATTGCCAGATCCAGTCCGGGGCTGCCTACCAGTTGGCTGCTCCTGGTGGTAGGGGCCCACTCCAGCATCAGTATAGAAGGCATGGCTCTGGCTCCTCAGGTGTCTGGGATGGACATCAGGAGAACAGCAGTGCGATCTTCTGTGCTAACTGATGCCTGTCTCCTCTCAGTGCTTGACTGGGAAGATACAGGAGACAAGGAGCCCACCCTTTGCCTCCCCGTTCTGGAGAAGAGCTTATCTGCTGGGTCCTCACCTTGCTCTATCCTCCCTCGCAACTGGAAAGAGAACAACCTTAGCTCTCACCCCAGGAAAGTCGCCCATCACCCATGGCATTATAGTCCAACTTGTGATGTCTCAGCCTGTGTTCTTATGGGGCTTTACTCTGAAGAGTCAATCAGGTACAGTGTGTGAAAGCACCCAGCATGGAAAATGAATGTGGAGCTCTTGGGAAAGAAGGGAGAGAAACTTAAAAAAGAGGGAAAGAAGATAAGACAGGGTCTGAAGTTGGAACATGCCTGGAAGGAGGTGGTAACCGGGAGATGGAGCCCTGGCATCGGGGTTGATGGAAGGCATAGGGAGAGGCGAGTGGTCAGCAGTTAGAAAGTCCCCAGAACCCTGGGGCCCCACAGCTGGCACCTTCTCCTCCTAAAAAGGAGGGCGACTGGCTCCTCTCAGCATCAGAACAGACCCTACAGCTGGGCGGGAAGAAGGGTGAGGAGGACAAGGGCCCACCCCTCCTGGCTTCTGTCATACCTCCCTCTCAAGCCAGAAGATGGCAGCTTGTCAACTATTATCCTGGAGGTGATGCAGCTACAGGGAGGGTGCCTGCACAGGAAGGACAGGCTGGTCCCGGAGGATGTTGTTAGTTCCCGCGATGGGCCTCAGCCTCCCGGTATACTTGGAGAGCTTTCCTTCCTAGGCCTAGTTTGTGCATAAAGACGTCATGGTCTCTAACCTGTGCCTCAGAATGAGTGCACAGTACAAAAGAGAAGGCAGTTAATGAGGAGGCTTTATTCTGGAGGAGATTGGTTTGCATTCAGGTCCCATCTTTTGTTGGACTGGACCATGTGACTCAGTGATCAGTGTGACAGCCCTCTCCTCAGTCTCCCTGCAGGTCAACCAGGCCAGGGGGCAGGAGCCTGACCTCCCCCACCCCCCCAGGTGTCACGGTTCATCAGAGACAGACATGTAATGAAAAGGTCTCAGAGCTCAGGCTCCATGCTAGAGCGGGAGCATTATGACTGCAGGGTCCCTAAGACAGGCTGGGCAGGAACAGTCATGTTTGTTGGAAATGAGATTGAGGGGCTTTGTGGAGGAGGTAAGGCTTGAGGTGAGTCTTAAGAGGTGAGTAGGAGTTCACCAGGCAGGAAGACTCGAGGAAGGGCACTCCAAAGAGAGAGAACAACCTACGTAAAACCTTAGAAATGGGAACCTTAGTGCTTCTGAGAAAGACTTTTATCTGATTGCCTGCCTCCTAAGCCCCTAGCGCACAGCCTTGCGAGAAGCCTACCTATTCTCCATTAATAGTCCAGGCTCTCAATTTGCCTTCATGCTTCCAAGAGAGCTTCTGGAGCTCCAGCCATCACATCCGTATTCCAGGCAGAAAGAGGCAGGAAAAAGGCAAAAGGGCTTTCTACAAAACACTGCCCAACAGTTCCCGTCTACATTCCATTGGCCAGAATTGATTTACATGGCCATCTTGTTCAGCAATGGAGACTGGGAAATGTCATTTTACAGCTGAGCACATTGCCTCTCCCAGCAAAATCACATCTCTTGTTATTAAGGAAGACAGGAAGCGTGTGCCTGGCGCCCCAACCACCATTAGACATTGCCAGCCCCATTTAGAGACGGGAAAACAGTTCCCAAGGGGCTGAGTGACTTGCCTGAGGTCAGAGACAGGGTAGGATCCCAGCCCTTCCCCCTCACATTGAGTGAATGACATTTAGCGCTTTTCTAAGAGGCCCTGATCAACCTTCAGGGCCTAAGAATCCGGCAGAGGGAAAGGCATAACAGACAAACGTGGAGAGAAGAATTGTGTCTGTGTGTCTTGGAGCAGTCCGATGGCATGCTGATGGCCTTGGCTGGGCTGTGCCCAGGGTCCAGGGGCAGGCCTGAGGAGGCTCCATGGCAGAGAGGGATGGGGAGCTCTGCAAAGAGGCAGCTCGTGCGTCTGGAAGCACTCTTTTCCCCTGCCCTCACATCCTCTCGTTCCCCTCTCCCACCAGCCTCCTGAGTTTGCTGTAAAGATTTTTCTGTGCAGGCTGTTCTGTGTGGAACACAGTGCCCTTGCCATCAGATCAGCATCACCACGCTTGTCAGGAGCATTAGCTCTCTTATTGGTGTGGGCCGGGGTTGGGACAGGTGTTAGGAGAAAAACAAATCCCACAGCAGAGTAGTCCATTGTTAGATGTGAAGCCTGAGCACTTACAGCATCTCCTATTGCATAAAGGATAAATTCGACTTAATAAGGGCAAAGAGCTATAGCATCCAGGGCCCCAAGGCCCCCTGCATCATCCTCTGTCCCCCTGGGTGGTCCCCACTCTGGGAAGATAGCATGGATGTCATTCCTCTCCATCCTGTTCTCTTTGGCTTCTCCTTGGTTCCATTTTAAATCTAGCTGTGACATTATTGGTTTGACAACTGCTCAGACACAAGACCTCCCTCAGCCGCAAGCTTCTGCCAGAGGGCATGCACTCCCTCATCCAGGAAAGCCCTTTGCTCCCTGTCCCTCTGCAGCTTCCTGTGCAGGCTGGCCTAACAGCTGGGTGTGGCCACTGGCAAGTCGATGGTAAGGGACCATAGGAAAGAGCGACAAAGAGGGACACATAAGAACCTTGACAGCAGACATAAGAACTGGGGGACCGCAGCAGCAAGGACAAGGGCGCCTGCACAGGAGGGGGCCGAGGGGGCCGAGAGCACAGCAGCAGCAGCAGCAGCAGCAGCAGCAGCAGCAGCATTGCCTGTATTCTTAGATCACTCTGTATGCACAGTATGGTCATTAACTGGTGTGTCACCACACGTGTCATTTACACAGCTCTTCACATCCGCTGCCTTGATCCAATCCCTGCTGCACCCCTGGATGCACTGTCTGTATTCCACAGAGGAAAACGCTGAGGTTTGAAGCCCGCCCAGGACTTGCACTTGTCTCTGCTGCCTCCTGAGTCTGCCCACCTTCCCCTGTGGATGAGATTCTAACATGGCCCCCAGCCTCGCGGAAAACTGCTCAACACATCTGGGTGGTGGCAGGGGAATGGTGCGCACAATTCAGGAGACTCACCACGACTTTTGGGTGCCGGTGTGCTCACCAGCCAAATCTGCTCACTCTTTCAGTGTTTTTATTGCAGGTCGTCCACCTGGGCGAGTGTACTACTTTCTTGTGGCTGCTGTAACAAATCTCCACAAATGTAGTGACTTAAAACAACACAAGTTTATTTTCTCACAGTTCTGGTGGCCAGAAGTGTGAAATGGGTTTCCCTGAGCAGAAATCAAGTTGTCGCCAGGGCCACACTCCTTCCTGAGATTCTGGGGAGAGTCCCTTTCCTGTCTTTTCCACTCTTAGAGTGGCATTCCCATTGTTCCCTGGCTCCTTCCTCTGACTGAAGGCCAGCGGGGCGGCTCCTTAAGTCTCTCTCCCCTCCCACGGTCTCATCGCCTTCTCCGCGTCTGGAGCAAATCTCCCTCTGCCTCCTCTCACAGGACCCTTGTGAGCACCTGTAGGACTCACCCAGGTGACCCAGGATAATCTCCCCATCTCAGGATCCTTGATGAAGCCACATCTGCCAAGGCCCTTTTGCGATGTAACCTCAACACCCACAGGTCCAAGGATTAGGACCTGGATGTCTTTGGTGGCCGTTATTCAAGTGACCATAGCAAACCACTGAAGTAGAAGCTCCTTTGGGAGCAGGGATTGTCCTGTTCTGCACCTTACACTTGTGTGACACATAATGAGCAGAGGGGCATGAAGGCATGAAGGTGTGAGTGTACATGGCACGGGGTGTGCAAGGGCCACACTAAGGAAGGGCCAGGCCCAGCGGCCTTTGCTCAGCCTGTGCTCCTAAAAGCCTGGCTGTCCTGGTGTGCCAGTGGGTTTGTTTGGGTGAAAGGCACACTCTGTGGTGTTTGAGGAACCTCCCACTGGAAGCAAACTGGGGGTCTTGGAAGGGCCGCCGTGGTCTCCTTCCTTTTGGGTGTGCTCCTTCATGGAGCCTGGAGGCCCTTTCTTACTTGCTGACTGCATCCCGTGGAGCTGGAGTAGTCAGAGATGCTGCGAGCTGGTCAGTGTGCCCAGGCCACCCTCCCTGGCACATCCGGGCCCTTCAGCTGGGAGTCCTCAGCTAAGGCAGAGCTGGGGTGAGGCGGAGATGACAGGCAAACCAGGGGTGGTTGGTACTACAGAGATTTTGCTGTCATAAAGGGCCTGCATCATTCTCTTCCCAAAATAAGAAGGCCCATGGGTGCTGCTGCCTCCACAGCCTGTCACCCATCCGAGGGTGCCCCCACCCACCTTTGCCTTGGGGACCCGGAGCCCAGCCTGAGGGCTGTGTTGAGGGCTCATCCCTTCAGCACACGCTCACCGACAGAGCCTGGGCAACGCTGGGGCTCATGCGGCAGTCAGGCCTCTTCCTTTCCCCCAGGATCCCAGTTTAGGGGGGAGAGGAAACATTTAACACCAGAGCAAAAGGAGTCCAGACTCAGAAAACTGGGAAGGCAGGGCAGACTTCTGAGGCTTGAACAGAGTCTCAAAATAGTCATCCACACTAGAGGTCAGCACCCCGGAAAAGCAAGGGCATCGATAAAGGTCCACCCTGTGGGTCCAGACGGGTCCTGAGCCTGATTCTCTTGAGCCACAAAGACTGCAGCCTTCTGGTCCCCATTCCAGTGTCTTCTCAGTGACCTTCTCTCTCTTCCCTTCCCTGCAGGGGAGGTGCATCAACTTCACCCTAGTTCAGCCGCCCTGCGTGCAGATGCCCTGTGGCTCAAATATCTGCCTTCAACCCAGCCAGGAGAGCATCCCCCTCAACAGCTGCTGCTCACGGTGCCAACACCCCCCAGTCATCTGCTCCCGGCCTGCCTCCAGGATGCTGTCGCTGATCCCCCCCCATGCCCAGGCACTCTGCAGAACTACTTTGTCACTCCCACCCCCATAGTTTGAGCTCTAAAGCACCAGAAACCCAAGATTGTTAAGAGCCCCTTGTGTACTGAATTGTACATATATATTGAGTCTTGGTTTACAGTCAAAAGGAGTTGGAATTTGTTGCTGATCAGCAAGAGAGTTTGGTACCCGGTGAGCATTGCCCCACTGTGTGAGACCTATCTATACTGCCCCTGCTGGGACAAAGCACCCTAGTGTCCTGTGGATGCAGACGTGGATGCGTCCCACTCCCCATAGCCTTGTCTTCATCTCTCACCAAGGGCTGGGGTGCGTGGGGTTTTAGCCAAATGCTGGTCTTTGAAAAGGCCAAAAACAACTTTGAAATGTGAATATAATCCTGTGTCTGTCACTCACTGGCTGTTACTTAATCTCTTGGGCAAGTTATTAATCTTCCTATGCTTCAGATTCCTCATTGAAAAGATGGGAATAATCATGTCTCCTCTACAAGGTGCCATGAGGGTGATGGTAAGTGCTGCAGTGTGCTCACCTCAGGGCCAGGTCCCAGGTAAAGACTCAGGTGCCCAATAGTTAAGGTCTTCCATTGCTGCCTGGGAGAAGAGAGGAAGATGAGCTCAGAGACATCGAGAAATGTCTGGTGAGCTCAGGGGAGTTAGAGAGGAGACCATGCCTGGACCTTTCAGCTCTGGACACCAGGGTATAGGGTTGGCACAGATAAGCATCCTTTGTAACGAAGCTGCTGACCACATGTGAGTTCACATCCCGGGCACACCACCCACGTAACCTCCAGACACCACTGGTAAAGGCCCTGGCACCTACTACCTCCTTCAGAAATGTTAGTTCCCTTCCCATCCCCTCAATATTTCTCATGCTATAAAGGAAATCCTAGGTGCCCACTTTCCTGAGCTTTCAGATCTGCTCCTCTCTTGACAGAGCCAGAACTCCCAATCTTTCAGATCCTTTTCCCCCGCATCTTGGAAGACCTGATCAAGTTTTCCTTCCATACTAACATGGTAGAGTACTACACGTAGACAAGACTCCATTGTGAAATCCCAGAATGCAGGTGTAAGGCTGAAGCATCACCCTGGACCACCGAGTCTGAGAAGGAAAGAGGTGGCTGCTTACTCAAATGTGCACATACCAATGCAATGAATCAGGAATCGTGAAGAATCAGGTACACAATATGATGAAAAGAAACAAAAATGCTGCAATTACTGACCCTAAAGAAATAGAGATCTATGAACTGTCTGACAAAGAATTCAGAATAATACTGTTAAAGAAATTTAGTCAACTACAAGAACACACAGACAGAGAACTAAATGAAATCAGGAAAACAATGCATGAACAAAATGAGAAGTTCTACAAGGAAACAGAAACCATCAAAAGAACAAATAGAAAGCTAAAGCTGAAGAATACAATGGCTTTACTGAAGAATATAAGAGAGTGATTCAGCATCACACTTGAACAAGCAGAAGAAAGAATCAGTGAACTAAAAGATAGGTCATTTTAAATTATCCTGTCAGAGGAGCAAAAAGAAAAAAGAATTAAAGAGAGTGAAGAAAGACTATGGGACATTGTCAACAGAAATAATATATGAGTTATGAGAATCCCAGAATGTGAAAAGAAAAAGGTATGGAAAGTATAATCAAAGCAAAAGGGTTGAAAACTTACCAAATGTGGAGAGAGAAATGGACACCCAGATTCACGAGGCCCAGAGGACCCCTAATATGTTGAACTTGAAAAAGCTATATGAGAGACATTATATGTAAATTGTCTAAAGACAAAGACCGAGGGAATTTTGAAAGCAGTGAGAAAAGTGAATTGTCACATACAGGGAACCCTGTAAGACTTAGAGAGGGTTTCTCAACAGAAACTCTGCAGGCCGGGAGAGAAAGAGATGAAACATTCAAATAGTGAGAGGGAAAAAAACCTGTCAACCAAGAATACTATGCCCAGCAAGGCTGTTCTTCAGAAATGAAGGAGAGATAAAATCAGACCTAAACAAAATCTGAGGCAGTAGGACCTGCCTACAAGAACTGCTAAAGGATATTCATCAAGTTGAAATGTATAATGATTAACATCATGAAAACATAAGAATGTATTTGTAAAACACACTGGTAATGGCAAATATATTGTCAAAGTCAGATTCTCTAATATTGTATGGGTGGTTCATAATTCACTTAGAACTTTAGTTAAAATGTTTAAAAAATCTATTAAACAACTATAAAAACAATAATTTGTTATTGGATACATAATATTAAAAATATGTAAATTGTAATATCAATAATCTAAAATGTGAAGGGAGGAGATGTAAAAGAATAAATTAGTGTATGGTATCAGTGTTAAGTGGTTATTAGCTTAAAATAGGATGTTATAAATATAAGATGTTTTAGGTAAGCCTCATGGTAACCACAAAGCAAAAATCTTTTGTAGAGATAAGAAAGACTATGAAAAAGAAATCCAAACATACTCCTTCAGAAAGTTATCAGATAACAAAAGACAGCAAGATAAGAAGCAAAGAACGAGTCTAGAAAATAGTTGAAAAATTTAACAAAATGGCAGTAGTATGTCCTTACCTATCAATAACTACCTTTAATATAAGAGAATTAAATTCTTTGATCAAAAGGCATAGAATGGATGAATGGATGAAAAAATAAGATCCAACAGTATCCAGCCTACAAGAAGCTCACTTTATCTTTACAGACTTATGTAGATTGACAGTGAAAGGATACAAAAAGATACTATAAGCAAATGTTCACCAAAAGAAAGCATTGATAGCTATACCTATTTCAGATAAAATAGACATTAAGCTAGAAATGGTCAAGAGACAAGGAAGGTCATTATATAATGATAAAGAGGTCAATTCATCAAGAAGATAGAGCAATTATACATATTTGTGCACCCAACATTGGAGCACCTAAATGTATAAAGCTATTAATAACAGAATAAAAGGAGAAATAAAGAACAATACAATAATAGTGGGAACTTTAATACCCACTCTCAACAATGGAAAGATTACCGAGACAGAGATTCAATAAGGAAACAGCGGATTGAGACAACATTCTAGACCAAATGAGACCTAAGAGACATACATTCAATTCCATCCAACAGCAGCAGAATACACATTTTTCTTAAGTACCTATGGAACATTTTCTAGAATAAATCATATGTCAGGCCACAAAACAAGTCTTAATGAATTTAAGAAGATTGAAATCATACCAAGTATCTTTTCCAACCACAGTGGTATGAAACCAGAAATGAATAACATGAGGAAAGCTGGAATATGCTCAAATACATGAAAATTAAAAACCACACTCTGGAACAACCAATGGATCAGAGAAGAAATCTAAAGGAAAAGAAATATCTTAAAAACGAAAATGGAAGACAGTATACCAAAACATATAAGATACAGCAAAACCAGTTCTAAGAAGGACGTTTACAGCCATAAACACATACATCAAGAAAAAAGAAATATGTCAAATGAACAACCTTACTTTACACCTCAAGAAACTATGAAAAACACTAAGTAAAAAGTTAGCAGAAGGAAGGAAATAATAAAGATTGGGGCAGAAATAGAGAACAAGAAAGCAATAGAAAAGATTAACAAAACCTAGAGTTGGTTCTTTGAAAAGATAAAAAATTAACAAACCGTTAGCTAGACTAACCAAGTAAAAAGAAAGAGTGCCAAAATCAATAAAATGATAAATGAAAGTGGAGTCATTACAACTGATACCACAGAAATATAAAGGATCTTAAGTATCTGCAATCAAAAATATATGCCAACAAATTGGACAATCTAGAAGAGATGGAAAAATTTCCAGAAAACACAACCTACCAAGACTGAATCATGAAGGAATAGAAAACCTGAACAGACCAATAAGAAGTAAGGAGATTCAATCAGTAATCAAAAACTTCCCAACAAAGAATAGCCCAGAACCAGATGGTTTCACTGATGAGTTCTGCAAACACTTAAAGGAGAATTAACGCCAATCCTTCTCAAACTCTTCCGAAAATTGAAGAGGAGGAAATACTCCCAAACTCATTTTACAAGGCTGGCATTATCCTGATACCAAAGCCATATAAGGACACTACAAAAAGAGGAAATTACAGACCAATATCCCTGGTGAATAGAGATACAAAAAATTGCAACAAAACAATAGCAAACCAAATTCAGCAGCCCATTAAAGGGAAAATACACCATGATCAAATGGGATTCATTGCTGGAATGCAAGGATGGTTTGATGTACACAAATCAATAAATAAGAAACATCACATTAATGGAATGAAAGAAGAAAATGATGATCATCTCAATAGATGCAGAAAAGTCATTTGACAAAAATCAACATTTATTCATGATAAAAACTCTCAACAAACTGGGTATGGAATGACCACATCTCAGCATAATGACAAGCCTCCAGCTGTCATCATCCTTGATGGTCAAAGGTTGAAAGCTTTTCCTCTAAGATCAGGAACAAGACAAGCTATCCCATTCTCACCACTTCTATTTATCATAGTACTGGAAGTCCTAGCCAGAACAATAAGTCAAGAGAAATAATTAAAAGGCATCTGAATTGGGAAGGAAAACAGTAAAATTGTCTCTCTTTGCAGATGACTGCATATATATAAAATCTTAAAGTCTCTACCAAAAAAACTATTAGCATTGATCAGCAAATTCAGTAAAGTTGCAGAATACAAAATCAACTTACAAAATTACTATTGTTTCCATATACTAACAATGAATTATCTGAAAAAGAAATAAAGACAGCAATCCTATTTACAATAGTACCAAAAACAATAAAATACTTAGGAATAAATTTAACCAAAGAGGTGAAAGATCTGTACACTGAAACTATAAGGCATTGATGAAAGAAATTGCAGAATACAAAAATGAATGGAAAGATAAAGTATGTTCCTGGATTGGGAGAATTAATATCGTTAAAATGTCCATACTCCCTAAAGCCATCTACAGATTCAATGCAATCCCTATCAAAATGCCAATGATATTTTTTATAGAAATAAAAAAACATTCTAAAATTTGTTTGGAATGACAAAAGACTCCAGAGAGTCAAAGCAAGCTGAGAAAAAAGAGCAAAGCTGGAGGCATCACATTTCCTGATTTCAAACTACGTTACAAAGGTATGCAGTACAGTAGATACTGGCTTAAAAGCAGACACACAGAACAAAGGAACAGAACTGAGTGCCCAGTAATAAACCCTTGTATGTCCAGTCAACTAATATTTGACAAGGGGACCAAGAATACTCAATAGAGAAAAGATAGTCTCTTTAATAAATGGTGCTGGATAAATTGGATATTCACATGCACAAGATTAAAACTAATGCCCCTCTGGGGCCGGCTCCGTGGCCAAGTGGTTAAGTTCACGCGCTCTGCTGCGGCAGCCCAGGGTTCGGATCCTGGGCGTGGACATGGCACCGCTGTCAGGCCACGTTGAGGCGGCGTCCCTCATCCCACAACTAGAAGGACATGCAACTAAGATATACAACTGTGTACAGGGGGTTTTGGGGAGATCAAAACAAAACAAAACAAAACTAATGCCCCTAAAATACAGCATTCATAAAAATTAACTCAAAATGGATTAAAGACCTAAATGTAATGCCTGAAACCATTAAACTAGAAGAACCAAAGGGAAAAACTCCTTCACACTGGTCTTGGCAGTAATTTTGTGGATATGACACCTAAAGCACAAGCAGCAAAAGCAAAAATAAACAAGTAGGACTACATGAAACTAAAGAGCTTTTGTACAGCAAAAGAAATGATCGGCGAAATGAAGAGACACCCTACAGAATGGGAGAAAATATTGCAAAGTACATTTCTGATAAGGGGTTAATATCCAAAAGATGCAAGGAACTTATATAACTTAATCGCAAAAAACCCTAATAATCTGATTAAAAAATGGGAAAAAGACCTGAATAGACATTTTTCTAAAGAAGATATTCGAATGGCCAATAGGAACATGAAAAGGTGCTCAACATCATTATTCATTATTGAAATGCAAGTCAAAACCAGAATAGAAACCACCTCACACCTGTTAGACTTGGTATCATCAAAAAGATAAGAGGTAAATGCTGGTGAAGATGTGGAGAAAAGGGAACCCTGGGACTCTGATGTTAGGAATGTAAGCTGGTACATCCACTGTGGACAACGTTATGGAGGTTCCTCAAAAAACTATAAATAGAATAGCCATGTGATCCAGCAATTCCATTTCTGAGTATTTATCTCAAGGAAATTAATTCACTAACCCCCCAAAAATCTGCACCCCCATGTTAATTACAGCATTATTAACAATAGCCAAGACATGAAAACAACATGTGTCCATCGATGGAGGAATGGATAAACAAAATGTGGCATATATATACAATGGAATACACTCAGCTATAAAAGAGAAAGAAATCTTGCCATTTGCGACAACATGGATGGACCTTGAAGGCACTACACTAAGTGAAATAAGTCAGATAGAAGAAGACAAATACTGTACGATCTCACTTATTGTGGACTCTAAAAACGTCCAAACTCAGAAACAGAGAACAGGTTGGTTGTTGCCAGGGCAGAGAGTGTGGAGGGTGGGGGATATAGGTAAAAGTGGTCAAAAGTTATAAGATAAATAAGTCCTGGGTATGTAATGTACAGAATATACAGCTAAGACTCTGCAAATATACTTCCTTCAAGTGATGGACAAATGACACTAATCATGACTCGAGGAGGCATACCGAGGGGGAAGATCTGCTTAATAGGGGAATGAAACAAGGATGTCCATCACAGTGTTGAGTATAATATGGAAAAACAACCACTAAGTACCTACTACAGAGACTTGTTAAATAAGTTGTGACGCATACCCAAGGTGAAACACTACGTAGTCTTGACATGGAATGTTTAATATGCTTATGATATAAAGTTGAGGAGGATGAAGAGCAAAAAGATTATATATTTGGTGTAATCTCTTTTTTGAAAAAAGGCATAAGCCAAAGGAAGAACCCATGAAGAAAGTATACAGAAGTGAGCAACAGTTCTTATTTTCCATTAACTCATTCATTCATCCACCCAGCAAACTTTTACTGAGCGCCTTATGCCTGTGCTCTGTCCTAGGTGCTGAAGAGGCAGCGATGACAGGAATCCTGGGCCTTCTGGACAGGATGGTAGGCATGGACCTATACGTATGTGTGAGTTATAAACGGGCAAGCATGGCATTTCAGCTGAGCCCTGAGGATTGAGCAGGGTTTGCCCTGGGCTCATGGGAGGCTGGATCCGCCCAGTAGCAGGGAACGCCCATGTGAGGCCTGTGGTGGAGACCGTGAGGGATGTTTAGGGAACGAGGGAAGACCAGTTCTGCTGGAGGGAGAGGGCCAAGGGGAGGGCATCTGTGGGAAAGGGCCTGAGTGTGTTCGTAACCAGAAAGTGAAAGGAATGATTCATTTGTGAAGTGTGGCTCCAGAACAACGCAATAGCATGGGAAAAAAGGTTTTAAGATTGCACTGTGTTGATGTTAAGTATGTGTTTCCTATCTACCAAATAAATAAATCAAACCTAAGGTAGGAAGTGTACTAAAATGACAGCCCCATGGGGATGTAGTGTGATGGAATTCTTGTGTGGGATCTGGCACGGGGCATCCCAGAAGCCCCCACCTGACAAGGACATCACATCCTCGAACTCACCTCACATGCAGGTCCAGCTGATCAGTGTGGCTGCTGGGAGGGACCCCTGTCAAGGGCCCGGGCCCTCCTCCAAGGGGTCTGGGAAGTGTGGATTTCACTTTCCCACCTCTGCAGTGCAGGAAAGACAGGTGAGCAGGGGTGGCAGGCAGTTGACTGAACCCATGGACAGAACCTGGCAGTGTGGCCTGAACACAGCTGACCCCATGAAGAGGCTGCGAGAACACAGCCATACAACTCCAGCCCCAAAGCTTCTCCTTTCCCGCTAGCTCCCTCCGGGTCAGTTTTTCTTGGAATGTGGCCAGTGGTGGTCTGAGCCAGCTCATGGGGCCTTAGTGAGCTTTCCAGGAATTTGGTGAGCCAGCTGTTTTAACAGCCATGATTAAAAGCCAAATCATTGAAACTCAAAAACTGAATAAAATATATTAAAAACAGAGGCAATAAATACTCAAAACTCAGCACTTCCTGATTATTTTTCTACACTTTGCTATTGACCATCTATGCTGCAGAGGTTACTGTGGCGATCGGATCTGTCTGGTGGTGGTAGTGCCTGCTGCTGTGCATTTCCTCCCAACTCCACGTCCACTGACATCACTTCAGGGCCTTGAAAGCAGCCATGATGGAGAACTTACGGCATGCTAAAAACTGGGGCTTGAATCTTGTTTCACAGACCGTCTGGACTTCAGAAAGTGATGGAAGACATGTTACTGTGGATGACGGTGAGAAACGTGCCTCGTCTGCTCCCGTTAACACTGTGAGCAGAAGGCCACACTCGAGGGAGCGTTCCTCCAGTATTCAGACACTGTGCTCCACGCGGTAAAGGAGTCGCAGGAATCACGGACAGACAGTGGACTTTTGACAGCTGTCTTCGTTGTTTCACTTGCGTCTTAACTTCCTTGTAAATGAAAATACCATCCAGCATTCATGTTGGAACTACAGGCAGAGAGCCGATTGCTAAGCACTGACCAGCACACCCCCCGTGTGCCCCACGTGATTTGCGATTCTGCGCACTGGAAATGTCAGAGACTTGTCTGCCTCCAAAGGGCGGGGGAAAGTAGAAACAGAAAGAGAAGTCAGAGGGAACTGCATAGGCAGATGCATGGCCATGAAAGCAGTCGGTTAGAAGCGAATCAGGACTGTCGCTCAAGGGTGGGTCATGTGGTCTAGCTACAGGAACCTATACCTTCTCTCTTAGGGATGATTTTCATTCATTTTTTCCACCAATACCAATCTCTGCTGGCCCTGGAGTTAGATATATACCATGCAGCCCCCTACTCCACATTCAGTAAGAGAGGAAAATGCCTAGTTGTAATGGGATCTACAGAAGCCTGTATTAGTGATGTGGGGGAAATGTTGCAGGATCAAGGGTGGACAGTCACTAACCAGAGCTGCCTGGGGGCCCTGAGGAATACCCCATCGAAGAGGTGACACTAGCTCTGGGTGTTTATGGGTGAACAGGAGTTCACCAGGAGGTGATGGTGAAAACAGCACAGGCAAAGTCGTAGTGGCAAAGAAGGACTGAGCGCATTCCAGCCATGAGGAGAAGGTTGAGGGGCAGAGCACAGGGCAACACAGAGGCACCCCTAAATGAGACCTTTCTATTCATACTGAACCAGGCCAGACCTGCCTATGAATCCAGCCCACTGAGTAGGGCAGGGGAGGGCAAGGGGAGAGGGGCAGAGTCAGAGCCAGCAGTGTGTACAGCTCCTTGCTCTGAGGAGCTCTGAGCACCTGATCCCCATGAACGCCCGTGTCCTCAGGCTCTCCCGGGAGGTAGAGCAGCCCCCCAGCTGGTGCCTGCCCCGTCACAGTGCTGATGGAGGGGTGGAGGGGCCCCCTGTCCACTTGCCTTCCAGAGTCAGATCAGGCAGAGGCAGGGCAAGCCCGGGTCTGATCCCAAGTGCAGACACGCACAGCGTTCCCCCGACACTCCAGGGCCAGGGGCCAAACTAAACGCAGGGAGACGACCCTTTTCCCATCTGGAAATTATACTCCAGTGCCTTGTCCTTCCAGAGCATGCAACTGGACCCTGGTGTGAGGACTTCCGATGAGGCCCAGGGGGCTGCCCACAAAGCAGAAGGAATGGGTTTCCCCTGCACCAGCTCACACACGACACCAGCAGGGTGGTCATGCCGGGGCTCAGGCGTGCGGAGCGCCGTCCACAGCCTGCCCTGCCCTGCTCACTGTCACCCCAGCCAGCCCTGGAGAGGGACTGGGTGTCTGTTCCCCTTTGTGCCCCGCTGGGCCTCACGGGCGGCAGGGAGCAGCTCTCAGCAAGGGTTGGCTGTCCCGCACTGAAGACGCTCTTTTGCTCCAGGGTCTTAAACTCACACGTGGAAGGGGGTTGCATGATCTCTGTGACAACAGGGCACCCGTCACATGCTGTGGCATGGTCTGGCACCCGGTGTCCTCCTCCACAAACCCGAGTTGCGTCTGGGAGCTTGCCGGGACTCTGAGGCAGCTCTGTCCCTGTCTTCTCCAAGCGTACTTCTCCATTCCTCCCTTGACACTGGGACCACCCCACCCCACCCCCACCGTAACCTTCTAATTAATCTTCTTGGCTAAGTTGGCCAGAATCAGGCTTTGTTGTTAGCATCCAAAGAACGCTGACTCCTATAGATGTGACAGCTCACCTGGCTCAGAGCTCTGGGCCACCTGGTTTCACCTCCAGGACCCCATCAGGGAGGAAGGACGCCTGTCAGCCTCCAGGCAGCAGTGGCCCTGCTCACAGAGCACGCAAGGCTGCCTCCACCAGCCAGTTCTGACCCGGTTGACAACTCTAAGAGGTTTGCGCCCTGATTCACAGCCATTTTTGTCCCTTGATGCTCAGCATGCTGATTTTTCTCCCAAACCACCAGAAGTGCCGGGACACTTTGAGCACCTGGGGACAGGAGCTCCTGTAGGCACAGGTGTCCACAGGGGTAAAAGCTGGAGCAGTAGACACCCAGGCATGCAGGGTTGGTCTGGGGCTGTGCCTGGCCCCTGTTCCCACACCTGGGGGCAGCCTTCTCTCCACCTGGCCTTGGCCCTGGTCCAATTGAGGGGTCTCCCGTGTCTCCACTCACCAGAAGTGCCCACCCTTGGTTCTCCTCATACAGTCATCCAGTTGCGTCTCCTCTGCCCACTTATCCACTGTCCTCTTGTGCCAACCTGCTGGGCACGCACAGGTGGACCAGCCTCCCCTTTGCCAATGAGGTGCTCATGGCTTGGAGGGGAGACACACAGTGGCCTCATGTGAGGTTGGCACCCAGGAGTGGAGGGTGCCATCCGCCTGCTGGGGAAGCATTCATCTCTGCCGTTCCCTAGTCAGCTCCACCAGGGAGGTCTGCAAACTTGGAAACCTGGCTTCAAGCGCCCCCCTCAGCTGGTGAGCGGTACTGCTGGACCACACTCTACTGAGTGTTCCGAGTTTTCATCTCTAGAAAGTACTTGTCCCCGGGGCCCTGAGGACCCTGAGCAGTGGGCGGCTGAGCCCCCTCCTCACAGGGACCTCCATGGGCTTGTCATGCATAAACACCTCTAGGGCTCACATCAGCTCCTTTCTCTGGCCCTGCCTCCTGCCCTCCCCCATGAAAAGAAGCACAGGCATCCTGCCCTCACTCTCTCGGTGGCAGGAGTCTGTGCATGTCACCTCTTCCGTCTTCACTGCACCTGGAGGATCATTACTCTCTTTTAGAGAAGAGGAGGCAGCCCTGGGCTCCCCAAAGCTAAACATCCTGCCCGATGTCCCCTGCAAGTAGGAGGCATGCTGGGACTGAAATCCACAAGGGTGTCCCCAAAGTCTGCTTTGGTTGCACTCCCTGTGTCACCCTCACAGTGGCCCTGCGGTGAGCACCTGTGTGCCACCAAGGGGATCTGAGCCCCTCCTAATCCTTCCAAACTAATTCCTCAAAGGGGATGCCACTGACATGAGAGAATAGTGCTAGCCAGTGCTTCTCGAGGAGGCAGAGGTGGACACCCCAGTCCACTGGGTGACCCTCAGCTGACCAGCCCACCTCTCTCAGCCTCAATTTCCCATCTATAAACTGGGGTTGGGCTAGATCATCTCTACAGTCCTTTCCAGGTCGGCCAGCAGATGACTCCAGTGGGATGAAGCCATTCTTCCCCTTTCTCAGAGTAACTCGTCTGCCTGAAGCCCTATTGCTGAGCTTCCATGAGCTCACACAACGACACACAGCCAGATACCCTCACACCCTCACATGCACACACACACTCATACACACGCACACCCCCACATACATTCACACACACACACACCCATCTCTCTCAAGTGCTCCCTCTGTCTCTCTTGCTCAGACGGTTTTCCACATGACAGTTGACATGTCTGGAATCACATGACGTCCTCCCAAGCCTGGGCAGCAGCCTGCCTTGCTCTCCTCTGGGTCCTGCTGCACCCCTGCCTGCGTCTGCAGACAGCCCCACTGAGCTGCCTTCACCACTCAGGGCCCCTTTGCCAACCACAGCCGTGTAGGTCCAGGTGCCAGAAGTGTCCAGAGTGCCCTGAGCCACAGATGTGACTGCCCTCTTCTCAGCACTAAAATTGGGACACGTGGTGTTAACCGCAGGATGGGTATTTGCTAGCAGGATGCTTCATGATATAGAAATAGAGGCCACTGCTTACTGACTGCGTTAAGTGTCTACGTGCCGGAGACTGAACACACCTTTCACTGAGTTTTCACAACGACCACATGAGGGAAGCTGCCTGTCTCGGCCAAGCGCGTTCGCCCCCAGCCTGGCAAACACCCCGTCAGTAACGCAGCGCAGCTCTCCAGCCTCTGAGACCCTGGCGGAGCTGGATTCTGCCCCTGCTGTGTTAGATCTCCATCCAGCGCCATGCTCCATGAATGCTATCGCCCAAATCTTAATAATAATAGTGAGAACGAGGAGGAGGGGGAAAAGGCAATGACGTAATAACAATAATAATAACAAAGAGGAGGAGACAGAGATGTGGAACTGACAGGGACCTATGGCATGACTGACCTCCCTGAGGGTCACCACTCTCAGGTGCGTCAGCACTGCTGGGGTAAGTCACTTGGACAAGTGCAAAAACGTCCTACAAAGCTCCATCTGGGACTCCATCTAACCCCGGTCCACTCTTCTGGGAACTCACAGAACTCACAGGCCCTTTCCCAGGGTCAACATCAGACATGGAGTCTCATCCAGCTCCAGGCTCCGTGCACGCCTCTCCCGTGATCCCCAACACATCTCCAATGACCTCTGCACATGCGTGAGCTCATCTCTGGGGTCAATCCATGCCCTGGCCAGTGAGTTCTGGGTCAGGAGATCACAAGTACAGCGGCTTTGTGCTGCCTCGCTCCTCCTTTGCCACATGGACCAACCAAAGCCCTTAGCACCCGGAAGATGTTCTCTGCCAGAAGGGCCCTGGGCAAAGCGGAGCTGCCCTTCCTCTTTCTCCTTCCACAGACACCGCGGCCCTGGCAGTACATCGGCCTGTGCAGCTCTTGTTCTCCCTGCTCTGATCCATTATTAAAGGGCCCTTTGCCATCCTCCGCTCTCCTCAATACCCTCAGTTCCTTCTGGGCTCTCGACCTCAGGGGTATGTCTACCTCAGGCTCCCACCCACTCTGGGCTACGAACCAGGAGCTACTGACCAACAAAGAGAGTGCTACATTCTGCAGGATGAGGCCTCACCCACCCCCTGTGGAAAAGCACGTGTGTCTTGGTTTATTACCTATTCCCAGGGCTGCGACTGCAGACTCTGATCATTCCTTCATCTGGGAAGCACTGACCACAGTCTACCTTCCTATTCCTGCCATATCCAGACCATCCCGGGTAACCAGCCTTATATCCACATAGAGGTCAAGTGTGCGGGCTCTAGGGTCAGAATGCCTGGACCACATCCGGTTCTGCCCTTACCAATCCTGCGACCGTGGGCAGGGTGTTGGTCCTCTCCCTGCCTCTGTTTTCTCATCTGAAGGAAAGGATCACCTCACTGCCCACTTCATTAGGGGGCCGTCAAGATGAATGGATTCACATATCTAAAGTGCTAAACAGCCTGGCTCGATAAAGCTTAGGTAGCATCAATTTAAGATCACACTACTGCCAAGATTCAGACTCAATTTTGTCGCCGCTTTCCCACTGTTCACGTGCTCCCAGGGAGCAGCACACAACACCGTTAAGGCCGGACCAAATGCCTTGGCTTTTTCGTGCTGCCCCCTTGATTTACAGAGGAAAGAAGTTTTAGCAAACAACCGGATGACCTTGTGTTCCTGAGATGTCTGAAGATGCTCACCCCCCAAGTCAGTTGGCCAGCCTCCAGTTGGTCCAAGCTGCAGCTCAGAAACTAGATTTTATCAATGACATCCAGAAAGCTATGAAAATTTTAAACTGGCACTTACTAAATAAAGTTAAGATGATAAATAAAAATAATAAATGATATGAAGAAATTTGTCAAATCTACTATTACAGTGAGAAATTTCACTTGTCAAGATGAAACTCATCTGTCAAGAAGACAAAACATTACTTAAAACACACTAGATTTGAACAACAAAAAAATTTGCTGTAATAGGCTCATAAAGGATCCTGCACCTAGTCATGTATTGAAATGTGTCAATAAAATTCAAAGAAACAGTATCATACAGGCTACGTTCTCAGATCACAATGCAAATAAGTTGGAAATCAATGACAAAAATAATTTTTGAAAAACAACATGCAATTGAAAATTTAAATAATACATCTAAGTAATTATGGATCAAAGAACAAATCCTTTCTTTTCATTTTTTTGTCTCTATTTCATTTATTTATGTTCTAATTATTATTTCCCACCTTCTGCTGACTTTGGGCTTGTTTGTTCTTTTTCTATCTCTGTTACATGTAGTATAAGATTACTTATTTGAGATTTTCCTTGTTTGTTGAGGTGGGCCTGTATTGTTATGAATTTCCCTCTTAGAACTGTTTTTGCTGCATCCCATAAGAGTTGGTATGTTGAGTTTTCATTTTCATTTGTCTTCAGGTATTTTTTGATTTATCTTTTGATTTAGTCATTGATCCATTGGCTGTTCAGTAGCATGTTGTTTAGTCTCTACATATTTGTGACTGTCCTAGCTTTATTCTGGTAGTTTCCTTGCATTGTGGTTGGATAAGACGCTTGATATGATTTCAATCTTCTTAAATTAGTTGAGGCTTGCCTTGTTTCCCAACATATGGTCTGTCTTTGAGAATGTTCCGTCAGCACTTGAGAAGAATGTCTGTTCTGCTGGTTTTGGATGGAATGTTCTATATATATCTAGGAAGTCTATCTTAGTGTTTCATTTAAGGCCAGTGTTTCCTTGTTAATTTTCTGTCTGGATGATCTATCCATTGATGTAAGTGGGGTGTTAAGGTCCCCCAGTATTACTGTGTTGCTGTCAATTTCTCCCTTTAGGTCTGTTAATAGTTGTTTTATATACTTTGGTACTCCTATGTTAGATGCATACATATTCATAAGTGCTGTGTCCTCTTGGTGGAATCTCTCTTTCATCATTATATACTGCCCCTCTTTGTCTCTCATTGTCTTTTACCTTGAAGTCTACTTTGTTTGATACAAGTAAGGCTACTCACTTTCTTTTGTTTGCCATTTCCTTGGAGTGTCATCTTCCATCCCTTCGCTCTGAGCCTATGTTTGCCTTTAGAGCTGAGATATGGTTACTGGAGGCAGCATATGGTTGGGTCTTGTTTTTTAATCCAACCAGCCACACTGTGTCTTTTGATTGGTGAATTCAACCCATTTATATTTAGAGTGATTATTGATATATGAGGCCTAATACTGCCATTTTATCTTTTGTTTTCCAGTTGTTTTATATTTCCCTTGTTTCTTTTCCCTCACATTTTTGACTGCCATTTCAGGTTGGCATTTTCTCTGATGGTTTTCTCAATTTTATCTTTATTTATGAGTTTTACCTCTGCTGTAACATTTTGTTTAGTGGTTACCATGAGGTTTATATACAAGACCTCACAGATGAGGTAGTCCATTTTCTGACAGCCTCTTGTCTCCATTAGCCTAAGCAGGCTCCATCCTCATCCTCTTCCCCTTCTGAATTACTGTTGTCACAAATTATTCTTTTTTGCATTCTGAGTTTGTGACCAAATTGAAGTGTTTACAGATATTATTGATGCTTTGCTTCATTTTATCTTTTATGTTATAATTAATTGTTTGGTAACCTATTCTGATAGACAGAGGCAATTTTGTGATTCTGGCTATTTATCTCCTTGCTCAAAGCTTTGTGAACCTTTGCCTTTTTGTTTCAGATAGGAAGGCTCCTTTAATCCTTTCTTGTAAGGCAGATCTAGTGGTGATGACTCCCTCGGCTTTTGTTATTTTGGGAAAGCTTTTATTTCTCTGTCAAATCTGAAGGATGATTTCTCTGGATAAAGTATTCCTTCCAGAAAGCTTTTGTCTTTAAGAATTTTGCATATATTACTCCATTCTCTCCTAGCCTTTAAGGTTTCTGCTGAGAAATCTGCTGAAAGCCCAATAGAGGTTCCTTCATTTTCTTCTGCCTTGCTGTCCTTAATATTCTTTTTTTGTCATTGACTTTTGGTAGTTTTTTTTATTATATGTCTTGGAGAAGGTCTTCTTTGCATTGATGTCATTAGGATTTTTATTGGCTTCAAGAACTTGTAAATCCAGTGTCTTCCCCTGGTTTGAGAAGTTCTCAGCTATTATTTCTTTGAACAAACTCTCTGCTCCTTTCTCCCTGCCTTTTCCCTCTGGAATACCTACTAACCTTATGTTACTTTCTCTAACTAAGTCAGATATTTCTCAAAGAATTTCTTCATTTATAAAAATCTTAGTTCTCAAACTTCTTCCATCTGAAGACTTTCTAGATTTCTTTCTTCTAATTCAGTAATTCTGTCCTCTGTATGATCTGCTCTATTTTTTATGGTTTCTGCATTATTTTTCATCTTATTAATTGTGTTCTTAATATCCAAGATTTCTGTATAGTTTTTTTTAAGGGCTCCAATCTCTTTGGGAAGTATTCCTTCTGCTCACTAATTTTAATCCTAAGCTCAGTGAACTTTCTGTGAGGTAACTCACTGAAGTTCTTTATGACAGCTATTTTGAATTCTCTGTCATTTAGACTGTAATCTCCTGTTTGGTTTGTAAACTTCAGGTTTGCTCTCTGGAGACGTGTCATTTTCCTTCTGCTCTGGAGTGTTACAGTAGTTCTTCATGGTGTTCTATGAATTGATCCTCTGTCTGTGTGTCTTTGGTGGAATCAAGTCACAGATTCCGCCTGCCACAGCTGGGGGCATGCAGGAGCTGTGCTTTCTGACCCTGCCCTGTCCAGTGGTATTTGTGCCAGTCAAGGCACTCTGCATTCACACAAGCTGGCTGCAGCTGTTTAGTGATTTGCACTTGTGAGGGTGGGGCACCTTTGCCTCCGCCAGCACTGAGCTCAAAGGACAGGGTGCCTTTTCGGGGATGGAGCCATCACCACTCGGTGGGGAGTGTTCACACGAGTGGGGCCACTGCAGCACAGTGGCCACTCCTGTGGGACGGGCTACCACTCCAAAAGCATTGTTTGTGGGCTGGGCTGCTCCCACCCCTGCTCACAGTTGCACTGTCCACTATGTGAGGACCTAGGACCTGGATCGCTACTGCTGGGCCAGGGGAGATGGCCACTCCCCTTGTTCCATTGCTTCCCAGGGACCCACTCCCCCCACCTTCAGATGCAAGGCTGCATGGATCTCTCAGGTGTCCTGTTGTGCTTTGTAGGGAGTCCTCTGTTGGTTAATGAATGTCCTTTTAGTTGTAACTTAGAGGGGAGAGACAAAGGGAACAACTCAGTCCACCATGATGCTGACCTCACCTCAAAGGACAAATCAAAAGTAAAATTAAAGTATTTGTAAAATCAAATGGAATTAAAATATTACATAGGAAAACAGATGAGATACAATGAAAGAAAAACTTAGAGGCAAATTTGTGACTCAAAAGGCTTATGTTACAGAAAACAAGGGTGAAAATAAATCAGCGAATAATCCACCTAAAAATATTAGAAAACAGTAGTAAATTATACCAAAAAAGAGAAAGGGAGAAAAGTTTAGAGAAAGAGCAAACAAATTAATTGAACATAAAATTCAGTAGAGTGTAATAACTAAGCCAACAGTTACTTGAAAAGGCTGCTAACACAGATAATACTCCAATGAAATGGATCAGAAAACAAGACAGTGTTTCCAGCCTTTTTGAACATTATAAACTCCCTCAGGGGCTTTTTAAACACTTTTGTCCTTGTAGCCACCATGAAATTCTAATACCAGAAATTTGTTTTATATCTCTTTGTGTACCGTGCTTCATACTTAAGAACAGTAAGTATAATTTTCACCCTTTTGGCCACATCCCCCCTGTTGTGAACACATAGAATGAGAAAACACACAATTAAGTGATAATAAGAGTTAACAGAAGATACAACTACAGATAGAGCAGAGATATAAAAATCAAACATAATCTGGACAACTTTACATGAATATGTGAGAACAAATGTCCAAATAACTAGAAAAATATGTTACCTAAGATGACTGATAATGGAAATGGAAGCACTGAATAAACACCTGTGTTAACCTGCTCAAGCTGCCATGACAAAGAGTCACAGGCTGGGGCTCCTGAAACAGAAATGGACTTTCTCACCGTTCTGGAGGCCAGCAGTCCTAGCCAAGGTGCCAGCAGGGTAGTTTTCCGATGCGGCTTCTCTCCTGGCTCGCAGACAGCCGCCTTCCTGCTGTGTCCTCACACAGCCTTTCCTCTGCCTGTGGAAAAACAGCTCCTGTGTCTCTTTCTCTTTTTATAAGGACACCAGTCCATGGGATTAGGGCCCCACCCTTAACTGCCTCCTGAAAGGCCCCATCTCCATATTCAGTCACATTACAGGTTAGGGCTTCAAAATATGAATGGTGGGCACAATTCTGTCCATAACATTCAGTAAATATTAAATGAATGGTATGAGGGATTTAAAGACTTCCCACAAAGAAAACACCAGGCACAGATGGTATCGTACGAAATAGTCAAGGAGCAGAGTGACGGGATAATGTTCACAGTCTTTCCAAGGAGAAAGAAAGTGAAACACCCCCAAGTGCATATTATGAGGCTATTATTACCTAATATCAAAAACAGATGAGGACAGCACAACAACAGAAAATTGCACTCCAGCCTCCCTCATGATCGTAGGCAAAAAAAATTCTAGACTAATAGTAAACTCAATCCAGCAGTGATTAAAAGAATTATCATGGCCAAGATGGGTTTATTTATAAAATGTTAAAATTGGTTTTACATGCCTTAAGGTAATCAACCATATTAATAGATTACTGGAAAAAATATATATTCATCTCAAAATCTGGAGAAAAAGGATTTAGATAAAATTCAACATTCATTCATGATTTGTAGCAAACCAAGAACAGTATTGAAACACTCTAATCTGGCAAAGGATTTCTACAAAAAACCTTCAATAATATCAACCTCAATGGTGATGTGTTAGAAGCATTCTCTTTAAGATCAAGAATGTCTCCATCAAGCTTCTGGTCAACACATCATCGGAGAACTGCTCAGCACAATGATTTTGGTTTTTGTTTAATTTTGCATAGAAACCCAAATGCCTCTGAAGATACAATTTTAGAACAACACAGTTTTTAGCAAGGTGTGTGAATCTATCAATAAATAAATACATTTCTTAATGACAGGAATCAACAATCTAAAAACTTTATTTTTAAAATGCTACTTACTATAGCAGCAAAAATATAGGGTATTGAGGGAAGGCGCTTGACAAAAGTCGTAGAGATCTTCATAGAGAAATTTATACAAACGGCACTGACAAAGATTTAAATAAGCGGAGACGTTGGCACGTTCACTGACAGGAAGAGGCCAGACTGCAGTTTTCAGATCCCTGTAAATGTATCTACATATTTAATGTTATCGTAAAATCAAATACTGAGAGGGTTTTGGGGGCCAGGATGTGCTGCTGCTAGAACTTTCATGAAAGAGCTAATGGGTTTTCCATGGAGCAGACAAGCCAGCCCCACTGACTCTCTGAATTTCTGGACACGGAGCCTGCGGGCAGAGCACAACGGTTCGTGTTTTGTGTCCCTAATTTGGGGGGTTCGTTTCACAGCAGAGGAGAACGGAAATGTCCCTCATTCACAGAGGACTCGGGCACCCTCGCACGACGTCCTTCCCCTTCTGGATCCTTCCACCCCTTGGGTGACTGCAGTATGCACACGAATGGCCTTCCCGCACACGAGACTGCCCGCTCCCTGACCTCCTCTCCCACGGTGCTGGCCTCAGCTCAGCCCTCAGCGCCCCCCGTCAGTTTACAGAAAGGCGGGGTTTCTGGGGGACGCCAACGGCCACCTGTGAGGGTTTGGGATAAGGGAGCAACGGAGGCCCGTCTACCCCGCCAAACATCCCATGACCGCCGCCTGGGGTTGTCAACAGGCAGCACTCTGATCAGAGCTGCAGGTCACAAAGTCACCATGCCAACCTTGCTGTCCATCACGACAACCAGACACTCCGCCTCCGCGGATGTCGTGGGGCCTCGGCCCAGACCCGCTTCGCCGCCTCGGAGCGGAGGAGGGACTAGGTGGAGTTCGCGCGCGCGCCCTGGGCACAGGGCGGGAAGGGCCGAGCCCTGAGCACAGGTGGAGGCGGCGGAGGCAGAGGCAGAGACCTGAGGTAGCCTGGAGTGGGGCCTGAGGTGGCTGGGGTCGTCGGTGCTAATCCCACCCCAGCACCAAGAGAGACGGGGCCTCGGGAGCGGCCTTGAAAATGGGGAGCAGGGGTCCCCGGGTGCCAGGCCCCCTTCTCTTCCTGCTGCTGCTGCTGCTGCCGCCACCTCCACTGCAGAGCACAGAGAGCTTCCCATCCCGCGTCCCAGGCAACAGAGACTTCCCCCGAAAGGCAGGGCGCCGGAGGAGTGATGTGAACGAGTGGAAAACCTGCAATGGCGTCTTCGACGTCTACTTCATTTTGGACGCGTGAGTGACCAGCTGCCCCGGCCCAGGGGGCTCCTCAGGGCGCCTCGATCTTTAGAGGTCCTGCTGGCAGGGAGCAGCCCAAAAGTGCCCCAGCCTCTGAGAGATGTGAGGCAGGATGGTCAGGAGGGGACCCAAGGAACAGAGCCCTGTGGCCTCCTTGTCCTGAGGCAGAGGAATGACCCAGTCGTTCGTCCCCGGGGCTGTGTCATTTGGGAAAGAAGAACGGCCAGCTGAGGGTTTCTGGATGGCTCCCCGGCCCTCCATCCCCGGGCCTGGATCTGGGAGCGCCTGCCCATAACAGCCGAGGGGCCATGGCGTGGAGCCGCCTTCTCAGCGTGGGTCCCGGCTCCCGAGGGCTGCGGTTTGGTTTGGGTTTGCTTGGTTGGTTTGGTGTTTCCCCCAGATGACGTGTGTGTTTTCCTGCCCAGAGAGACCCCCGTGTGGTCTGTTGGGCCTCGTCACAGCGTCGCTGCTCAGAGGGTCCTTGGCTTTGCTGCTTCTGAGTGATTTGCTTCTCTCCTCGACAACCTGGGCCCCCGTGATAGTGTGTGTGCACTTTCCCAGCGGTTTGGTCTGTGTGGCTTGGCCCTGGGAAAGCTAGGCTGTGCCTTAGGCAGCTCTGGCCCTCACAGAAGGAAGCTGGGGGTCTTTAGGCTTGGAGGGAGTGCCTTGGTTCCAGTTTCAATCCCTGGTGGCTGAGAATAAACTTCACTTCTTCAGTAGTCACAGTGGCATGACTGTCAGCATGGTTGAGGACGTCCCTGTTGATAAAGCTCTTGCAGTGCTCTCCTGTCGTCCTCCCAACAGTCCTGGGTGTAGGGTCGATAGGTGTTTGGATGTGGGATCTCCTGGAACGGGGGGCTCCTCAGATGGGAGGAAGGAGCCCAGAGGCTAGTGGTGACAGGACTCCATCTTCCTGGGCTGCGCTCATCCGCATTCCTGGCTGTGTGGCCTCTGATCCTCTTGTTCTCCATGGAGACTGATGTTGGGGGGATGGGTGCCCAGCCCACAGCTTCTAACAGGCCCTCGAGCTGGGAGCCACGCTGGACCTGGAAGAGAAGTTCCTCCTCACTGTGGAGTGGGGGTCCTGAGATGCCCTGGGCAGGTCTTGTCTGGTTGGTCCTCAGCACAGCCCAGGGCAGTGGTGATTGGTCTCTTGGGCCTTGGGGTTGGGGCATGGTGGGCACTGTGGGGGCTGTCAGCCTCTTTGGGTCAGTCTTTCCAGAGAGTGGCAGTGAGTGCACAGGGTCCTCTCAGCTGCCATGCTGTCACACCGCCCCTGCCCACAGCCCTAGTCTCTGCTCTTTGGCCCAGAGTGGGCACAGCCCAGCCCTGGGATGGATGGGGGGCGGTGCTCTGGGCACAGGAGGGGATGTGAGCTAATGTTGACTGAGCACTTCTAGGTTCCAGGGGTGTGCTGAACACTTCGACCTCCCAGAGATTCAGGGAGTAGGTTCTACTTCCCTTTTTCAGGGTGATGAAACTGAGGCTGGCGGGGCTACTGAATTGCTCAATGTGGATCAAACGGTTGCTGGAAAACATTAGAAGGTGGGAGGCTGCTCTCCTTGCCGCTCTCCAAGGAGGGCCCGAGTTCAGAGGACGAGAAAGGGGCCATTCCAAAGAGGTGGCCGTGTTTCCTAGATGAGAAGGTGAGGGGCTCAGGTGGGGTGTTTTTTGCTTAGAGGAGGTGTGTCATTGGCTGGTGTAAAAGGATCCCTGTTGAATGTCACAAGGGCCTAGCGTGCCAGGGGACCAGTGACGTGGCTGCTGAGGGAGCCAGGAGGAGATGAGGGTGGTGTGGACCAGGGGGTAGGAGTGGAGATGGTGAGTGTCCAGACTCTGGATCTGTTTGGAAGGTGAGGTCACAGGATTCCAGACAGATTGGATGGGCGAGGCCAGGTGTGGCCCTGGATGGGGTAAGGGTCAGGGAGGACAGCAGCTTCATCGCTGTGTCTTCCTCATGACTATGGGGAAATGTCATTACCCCTATTTACAGATAAGGAAGGGAGGCCACTAAAGCCAGGGAATGATCCACCAGAGTCCTCAGGATGACATGGAGCCAGAGTGGAAACTCTGGAATGTCTGATTGCAAAGCCCATTCCACAGACTCCAAGGCTGGGTGGGTGTATCTGAGAATCTTGGAGGATAAACATTCTGTCACCTGCAGGAAGGTCTTGAGTGGTTCGCTCCCACCTTATTGAGTAGTTCATGATCCATTTGTCCCTTCAGTAGACCGAATAGCAGGAAAACGAGGGAGCCCTGCCATATATCTGCAGTATTGGCTGGTGGCCTTTGAGGGCCAGGGAGCTCCAGGCTGAGGGAGTGGCCTGTGCCAAGTCCTAGCAATGAGGCCCTCAGGGGATCCTGGAGGATCCGAGTGTGAGGAGGGAGGGGGAGAAAGAAGGAGGAAGAGGGAGGGAGATAAGCCGATGGTGGGTCCCTGGGCCCACACAGGAGGTGTGTTCTTTACCTCAAGGGCATTTTGCGGTCAGTGAAAGAAAGGCTTCTCTCAGAGGAAAGATGGATCAGATCTGTGTTTTCCAAAGTGGCCCTTGGCTGCCTTGGGGAGGATGGATTGGAAGGGGGAGGATGGAAGCAGCAGCTGGAATGAAAATGGGAAGGATGATAGAGCTCCCAGGAGCCCTGGGCAGGTGTGCGCAATGAGAGGAGAATGGGGCGACAGACCCCAGGGGAGCTCCCACCTGATCAACACGGGTGGAGGTAGAGGGTTGGTGTAAAGGAGAGAAGCAGAGCTTCATGCCATCCATGCCAGGGACGTGGTGGCTGTGGGCAGTGTCACTCTGCGTGCTATGGGGATGAGAGAGGGTCTCACAGCCGCCATTCCTGGTATTAAAAAATAAACTGAGGCACATTATAATTCTTAAGAATTTATGTGGGAATACATGGATCTGACTTGGTTGATTTGGGTTGTTAGGAACACTCTACCTACACGATCCAGGGGCAAGGTTTTTATACAGAAGAAAAACAAAGTGGTTATTTGAATGGTTATGTTTAAGCATTTGTCTTATCTGGGAAAGCCTATTTTGCTCTTTGTGATGGGTTTGCTTACTGAGGCTAGCAAGGCATTAGAGCCACCTCAGTTAGTGGCCTCTTTGTTTAAATACTAGAACAATTCCCCCTCTTGTTCCTCCTCCCCTACGTGAGAGATTGACCAACAATTTGGTATGAGCACTGCTCTCAGTTACCGTTGGGGTTAAGTTGTTCTTGTGTCATGTTCTTGTCTTGAAACTTGTAGGTTATGATGTGAAGTCCTTGGAAGAATTGTTTGGCTTTTCATCTCCTGTCGATCTCATTTCTGTCTCTCCAAGTGCGATGAGACCATCTGACGTACTGCTGATGGCTGTGAACGTGTAGTTAAGACCTTTGGGAGACCACACTGCGACAGGGAGACTACAGTGTTGACTATCCAGAGGAAAATATCGACAGAATGAATGATGTTCCTTAGCCAGGGCCCTGCGAACCAACCCAGTTGAATCAGATAAATCAAGGAATGTGCTTGAAGAGACATCAACTGGTTTTAGCCAAGTGGCTGGTTAATTTTTTATATTTGAGTTTCTTCAACATCAGACGTGTCGATCCAAGTACTGCAGAAGGTGATTGCTGTGCACAGACTCCTCCTTTTTCAGACTACAATTAATCTAAAGCAATTCTATAACCTAAACCTACCCTGGTGGCTTAAAATAATCCTTATGCCAAAGGGGCATATTTGGGGGTGGCCTGTTTTGCTCCCCTTCATTCACCACCTTGAAATTTCCCAAGAAGCCTTATAGTGTAGAAGTTGAGTTGGTACATTACCCCATCTCATGGAACCTGTCACTTAGTCCTGAGGATAGTTCAGTTTAGTTAATCAGCTGTGTGTCATTTCAGGAGGCAGTGTTACAGGTAGTCTCCCAAAGTTAGGCCTGTATGATGTGAGCAGTCAGTCATTTAATAGGAGGCATTTCTGTGGAAAGAAAAGAAGGTCAATGGTTGAAGGAGACGACGAATCACTTTCTGAGTCTAGAAGGCAGCCAGTTGAGAAGACTTGAGATATCGGACTCTGAGATGTTGGATTCGAAGGATCTTTGTAGTTGGAGGGGCTCTGGTGATGCATTTGGGTGTTTAAGTGAACTTTCTGTGTGGCCCACCCAGCAACAGGCACAAAGGTTGTCTGTGCGTGAGCATTGTGGTGACATCTCTGCAGTGCATATCAAGTTGTCCAGCCTCAGTTTGCAGGGCTTTGGGAAAAGGGCAGATCTTGTCCTTGGTGACTCCAAGTCAGAAGGGTGGAAGAATATTGGAAATGTTAATTTGGAGAGTTGTAACCAGATATTGGAGGAAACTAGAAGAATTTAGGATCAAGTCCATTTTACAAGTAGATAAGAAAACCTCAAAGACAGTGAGCAGGAGTAGAATCTGATACCCATAAGGGCGTGTTCCAGTTTTCTACTGAAACATAGATTTTCTGTCTACAATTATTCCAATCCCTAGCAAAAATAATCGCCATAAGACTAATTTGTTTGCAAAATGTCTAGTCTCATTAAACTGGCCTGCACCTATTGCCGTAAGTGCAGCCAGAAGAGAAATTTTATGTGTATTGTTGAATATGATATTCCAGCTAACGCTTTGGTGATATCTAAGGGAATTTCTTGCCTCCATAATGCCCACCTTGGTTTCTTAAAACAGACAATAACGAAACTTAGATGCGATTTTTAGAAACTTCTTTGGGCTAAGAAGCCAAGCCAAGCATTGTCCAATTTTGTCCTGTTACAAGGAGAACAGATTCTGATCGAACTTATGCAAATACCTATGTTCTCATGAAAAATAAGAATACTCTATAAGAATTTCTGGATACTAGAGGGAGCAGATGGAGAGAAAAACAAATATTCTTTTTTTGTTTACAAAAGTATGCTTTACCAAATTGCTGTAAGTTATAGATAGATTAAAAGAAAAGAAAAAATTAGAGTTCTTGAAATCTGGAAAACAAAGCAAAAGAACCAGCAATGTTGCAATCAAAGTCATAAAAATGGTAATCATCTTCGTCAGTTCATTCAGCCCCATGTAGTTAATTTTTGATTAATGCTTGATCTTTAGTTAGCAGGTCTACGAATCCGTTAGTTTCTCTGTTTGAGTTCAGAAAATCATTACCCAGTTCAATGGTATGTTCTAATAGTGATCAGAATCCTGTAATTCTCAGAGTTATTTCCATGAGTCTCTGAAGAGAAGGCACTTCTACAAAAACAGTAGAGTAAAACAATAAGTGTCCGTAAATGTCAAAAGACTTAAAAGTGGCCGAGGTTAAAAATCTGCTGAGAGTTCATTATAATACAATTGACAATGAAATTTCCATTTTTCTGTGACACAACATTGTTTTGGGGTGGGTGGTGAGGAAGATTGACCCTGAGCTAACATCTGTTGCCAATCTTCCTCTTTTATTGCTTGAAGAGGATTGCCTCTGAGCTCACATCTGTGCCAATTTCCTTCTATTTTCTGTGGGATGCCTCCACAGTGTGGCTTGGCAAGTCGTGGTAGGTCCGTGCCTGAGACCTGAACCTGTGAACCCCTGACCGCCTAAGCGGAGTGCATGAACTTAAGCACTACACCACTGGGCCAGCCCAATCTTCCTCTGTTTTTTGTATGTAGGATGCCACCACAGCATGGCCTTATGAGTGGTATACAGGTCTGCAGCTGGGATCCAAACCTGCAAACCCTGAGCCACCCAAGCTGAGCACACAAACTTAAGCACTGCACCACTGGGCCGGCCTCATACAACATTTATGATAATAATTAGAATTATGACTGATAACATTATACCAAGACATATCAGATTTCTAGGAATTTCGTACCATTTCTGGAACACTTACACCAATAGCATGTATCCATACCAACAAAACCTAAAGAAGCTTTAGCATCTCTTCTTATTTGATATTGCTTCCCACATAATTCAACATATCAAGAATTTGACATGTTTGAGGATAGTTTGACATCTCTCTTTCATAAGGAGCGAGAACAAACCTTTGAGATGTTCCAGAGGCCCTCTGGAAATTCCCAAAGTTAGTTCGTGTGCAAAACAATTTCATTCAATATTTGATTATGGGAAGTTTGTAAAAAAATATTAAAAGTTTTGAACACTTAGTTAAACACAGTCTTGGTTATCTGTTCAGCCAAAATGACGAAGACTTCTAAGGCAAACACAGAAAGTTACGTAGTTGTAAGAAAACCTTAGCTCTTATAAAATTCCTTAGTTCTTTTAATAGAAAAAGACTCAGTTCTCCAGAGTAATCAAAGTCCTGATATAGACAAGGTGAAGTGCAGGAAATTATACAGTAAGACACAAAATCTTCGTTTCCAGGTAGATTACCCAAAAGATAAAGAAAAACCTTTCATAATCTGTTATTAAGAGCAGACCCAGAAAACTTTGTCGTTTTAAGATATGAAAAAAAATTGCATTTTAATTTTGCCTAGGCAAGCTATGGATATCAAAGCTTATTTTTAAAACCCTTACAGTGAATTTCATTCAATTTTAGCCAGCTTGACCACATACGATTTCCTCCCCCTTCCAACTTTCTATTTCCATTTACTTTTGATCCTTTAATCCCCTTTCTCATTCTGAAATGACTAGTTATTGTACTTTTGAACAAAAATACTCCTTTCCCTTAACAAAAGTGCCTTTTCATAACTCATACCTTTTCTTACTGAAAATACATCTTACTCTCCCTGTATAGTGTCATTTCCCTTATCATTTCTGGTAGTGTTAATTACATATGTCGATTAGAATTATTAACCTGTAGAAACCTTATTTTCTAGTGAAAACTAAGTGAGCAGTTATGGACTATCTTTTATACCAGAATTCTGTAGATTGGTAAATTGATGAATACTTTTCATAATTTTTAGAAGAATATCCTTCCTTGTAGTAAATTTTTCAGTGTGACACAAGGCATATTTATTAATGAACCCAAATATCTTTAATTCCTCTGTAACAGGAAGCCAAAAGTAGCTAAACCTATGTTCAGTAATTAATGTTTCAGCACTTTCTCTTATTTGGAAACTGTTTGGAAAAGGAAATCCCATGCATTGCAGTCCTTTGACCCCCGCCCAGCCACATAAGAACGGACTGTGGGCCCAGACCACTTCCTTACTGAGAGATAAGGGGCCCCTGCAGCCTGTGTCCAGATTATCACCTTGTGTGGGCATATCATTCCTTGTTTAACTTTTTAAATACCCATTTGTCTCTGCTTAAAGCATTTGCATCGCATGGTGCCTGGCCAGCCCACTGTTACCTGTCCTCTGTGGGGAGGGGCCCGGGTTCCTTCCACTGTGGCAGGTCAGGTGAGTGCTTAGGCCGATGGCCCAGCCTCACCCATCGCGGGAGGCCCACTGGCCTCGGGGGACCAGTGCCCACCACTGAAGCTGATCTTGCTCTGTCTCTTTATGTGAGTAAAGCATTGTTCCACCCTGTGCTTGACGATTGTGTTTCTCTTGGCGACTCCTGTGCCAAGATGCAGTGGGCAGAAGCGTCAGAATCCTCCCCTGGGACTGGTAGCGGATACTCAGTACTCAGCTCCCACGGGATTGGTAAAAAGGCTAGGTGGACTTTGAATCACTTCTTCAGCATATTTCTGTTCTCATAAAGACTCAGTCTGTGAGACGAGGAGAGTTGTTTTTAATTCCTCACAGAATTGGGCTGCAGTCTGAATGATATTGAGGGGCTGACCCGCCCACTGACTACATGATCTTCACTTTGCTGCTTTCTATCAGAGCGACTTTCTCCACATCCCACCAGCAGTTATTTGCTCTGGTCTTTTTGATACTAGTCATTCGAACAGGCGTGAGGTGATACCTCATTGTGGCTTTGATTTGAATTTCCCTAATGATTAGTGATATTGAGCACCTTTTCATGTAACTCTTGGCCATTTGGATATCTTTCTGGAAAAATGTCTCTTCAGGTCCTTTTTCCCATTTTTTAATTGGCTTATTTGGTTTTTGTGATTGAGTTGAATGAGTTCTGTATATATTTTGGATATTAACCCCTTAGCAGATACAGGGTTTGTAAAGATTTCCTCTCATCCTGTAGGTTGCCTTTTCAGTTTGTGAAGCTTGTCTTTTCCTGTACAAAGGCTTTTTAGTTTGAGGTAGTCCAAGTGGGACGACAAGTGCAAGTTTAGTTTTGCTTTTCTTGCTTGTGCTTCAGACTCATACTAAAAAGTCACTGCCGAGACCCATGTCAAGAAGCTTTTTCCCTATGTTTTCTCCCAGAAATTTTGTTTCAGGTCTTACACTTAAGTCTTTAATCCGTTTCAAGTTAATTTTTTGTGAGTGATATAAGACAGGGGTCTAGTTTCGTTCTTTTGATTGAGAGAGAATTCTCAGCACCATTTATTCAAGAGACTGTCTTTTCTCTATTGAGTATTCTTAGCTCCCTTGTCAAATATTGGTTGATTGCGTATGCATGGGTTAATTTCTGGGATTCTCGATTCTGTTCCATTAGTCTATGTCTGTTTTTATGCCAGTCCCATGCTGTTTTTATTACTATAGCTTTGTAACATAATTTGAAATCAGAAAGTGTGATGTCTCCATCGTTGTTCTTCTTTCTGAGAGTTGCTTTGGCCATTTGGGGTCTTTTTGGTTGCATACAAATTTTAGAGTTGTTTTTTCAATTTCTGTGAAAAATGCTAGTGGAATCTTGTTAGGGATTGCATTGAATCTGTAGAAGACTGTGGGTGGTATGGACATTTTGACAATATGAATTCTTCCATTCAATAAACACAGAACTTCTTTCCATTTATTTGTATCTTCCTCCAATTTCTTTCATCAATTTTTTCCTAGTTTTCAGTGTAGAGATCTTTCACCTCCTTGGTTAAATTTATTCTGAAGTATTTTATTGCTTTGATGCTATAGTAGGTGGGCCTGTTTTCCTTATTTCCTTTGTAGATAGCTCATTGTTAGTGTAAAGAAATGTTTCTGATTTTTGCATGTTGGTTGTGTATTGTGCCATTTGACTGAATTTGTTGATTAGATCTCAGAGTTTTCTAGTGCAGTGTTTAGGACTTTCTAGATACAAAATCATGTCACATGCAAATAGAGCCAAGTTTACTTCTTTCATTCCAATTCTAATGCTTTTTATTTCTTTCTCTTCCCTGATTGCTTTGGCTATGACTTCCAGTACCATGGAGGATAGGAATGGTGTGAGTAGACACCTTTGTCTTGTCCCTTATCTTAAAAGAACGGTGCTCACATTTTCACTACTGAGCATGATATTACCTTCTCATATGTGGCCTCTATTATACTGAAGTTTGTTCTTTCTATACCTAATTTCTTGAGTGTTTCTATCATGAATGGGTGTTTAATTTTATCAAACACTTTTTCTGTATTTACTAAGATGGTCATATATTTTTTCCCTTTCATTCTCTTCATGTGATGCGTCACATTTATCGATTTGCATATGTTGAACCATCCTTCAGGGATGAATCCACTTGATCATGCTGTGTGATCCTATGAATGTGTTGCTGAATTGGGTTTGTTAATATTGTATTGAGAATTTTTGTATCTGTATGTATTAGTGTGTAGTTTTCTTTTCTTGGGGTGTACTTCTCTGGCTTTGGTATCAGGGTAATGATGGCCTCATTAAATGAGTTTGGAAGTGTCCCCTCTTCACCTTTTGGAAGAATTTGAGAAGGATTGACATTAATTCTTCCTTAAATCTGTCTTGAAATTCACCAGGAAAGCCACCTGGTCTTGGGCTTTTCTTTGTCAAGAGGGTTTTGATTCCTGATTCAATGTCCTTACTCATTATTGTCTCTTTAGGTTTTCTATTTCTTCCTAACTCAGTCTTGGGAGATTGTATGTTTCTAGGAATTTATCCATTTCTTGTCGTTGCCCAATTGTTCTCCCACAGTTGTTGGTAGTAATCTCACATGAACTTTTGTATTTCTGTGCTATCAGTTGTAGTGTTTTCTCTTTCATTTATAATTTTATTGATTTGGGTCTTCTCTTTTTATTCTTGGTTTGTATAGCTAAATGTTTGTCAATTCTGTTTATCCTTTGTTTCAAAGAAACAACTTTTAGTTTTGTTAATCTGTTCTATTGTTTTCCTGTTCTCTATTTCATCTGTTTCTGGTCTAATCTTTATCATTTTCTTTCTTTTGCTAAGTTTGGGCTTGTTTTGTTTTTCTTTTTCTAGTTTCTTCAGGTGTTATGTTAGAGGGTTTATGAGGTGTTTCCTTTTTCTTGATGTATGTATTTATTGCTGTAAACTTCCCTCTTAGAACCATGTTTGCTGCATCCCTAAGTTTTGGTATGTTGTATTTCCATTTTCATTTGTATCAAGATACTTTTTTTCCATTTTACTTTTTCTTTGATCTATTGATTGTCCAAGAATATGTTGTTTAACTTCCATGTATTTATGAATTTTAAAGTTTTCCTTCTGTTATTGATTACTTGTTTCATATCATTGTGGTCAGAAAGATCTTTGATACGATTTCAGTGTTCTTAAATTTATTAAGATTTTGTGGCCTAACATATGATGTATCCTGGCAAAGTTGCTTTGTGTGCTTGAGAGGAATATGTATTCTGCTGCTGTGGGGTGAAATCTGTATACGTCTGTTAAATCCTTTTGGTCTATACTGTTATTCAAATCTGCTGTTTCCTTATTGATTGTCTATCTGGATGATCTATCCATTGTTGGGCATGGGTATCAAAGACCACAACTATTATTGAATTGCTGTTTATTTCCCCTTTTAGTTCTGTTAGCATTTGCTTTATGTATTGAGGTGCTCTGATGTTGGGGGCATAAATATATGCAATTGTTATATGTTCTTGATGCATTGACCCCTTTATCAGTATATAGTGACCTTCTTTGACCATTTTTAGCTTACAGGCTATTTAGTTGGATGTAAGTATAGCTGCCACGGCTTTCTTTGGGTTATCATTTGCTTGATATTTCTTTTATCATCCCTTCACTCTCAGTCTATATGTATTTTTAAAGCTAAAATGAGTCTCATGCAGGTGGCATATTGTTGGATATTGGGGTCTTTTTTTAATCCATTAAGCCATTCTATGTCTTTTGATTGAAGAATTTAATCCGTTGCACTTAAGGTAATTCATGCTTTGTAAGGACTCACTATTGCCATTTTGTTAATTGTTTTCTGAGGGTTTGTAGAAGTTTTGTCCCTCCTTCTTCTCGTGTTGTCTTCTGTTGTGATTTGATGACTTTTGTAGCAGTGTGCTTTGACTCTTTTATCATAATTTTTTGTGTAACTACTGTAGCTTTTCCCATTGTGATTTCAATGAGGGTTCCATAAAATATATTTATAACATCCTATTTTCAGCTGATAACAACTTAATGTTGATAAAATTCCTAAACTTTACACTCACTTCTTCCCCTCTCATTTTAGGTTATTGGTATTACAGCTTATATATTTTTTATATTTTGTATCTAATAACAAATTATTGTGGTTATGGTCAAGTTTAATCTACTTATTTTATAACTTTTAAACTAGAGTTGTAAGTTAATTATGCACCCCATTCTCATGTTAGACAATCTGACGTTGACAGTATCTTTATCCTTTCCAGTGGGATCTCCACCTACATGCATATGCTTTTATGATATTAGTTAGCTGCTTCTATTTCCACTAGAAGAGCACCTGATAGCATTTCTTATAAGGCAGGTCTAGTGATGATGAACTCTCTCCACTTTTGCTTGTTCAGGAACGTCTGTATCTCTACTTCATTTCTGAAGGAGGGCATTGCTCAGTATGCTATTCTTGGTTGACAGTCTTCTTTCATTATTTGGAATATATCATCCCACTCTATCCTGGCCTGAAGTGTTTCTCTTGATACGTCTTCGAATAATATTATGGTAGTCTCTCTTGTATGTGATGTTTTGTTTTTCTCTTGCTGCTTTTAAAATTCTCTCTTTGTCTTTGACTTCTTAAAATTGAATGCAATGTGTCTTAGTGTAGCACTTCTTGGGTTCAATTTATTTGGGATCCATTGGGCCTCATGAATCTGGATGTCCACTTTTTCCCCCATGTTTCAGAAGTTTTCAGCCATTATTGCTTTAAATATACATTGTGTCCCTTTCTCTTTCTCTTCTCCTTCTGGGATTCCCATAATGCATATTGTTTCCTTTGATGATTTCTCATAAGTCCTGTAGGTTTTCCTCACTCTTTTTCATTCCTTTTTCTTTTTGCTCCTCTGGATAATTTCAAATGCCCTATCTTCTGGTTCACTGATAGTTTCTTCTCCTTGGATGAATCTGTTCTGGAAGCTCTCTCTTGAATTCCTCATGGCAGTATTTCTATTCTTCAGCTCTTGGATTTCTGCATGGTTTATTTTTATGGTTTCTATTTATTCACTGGATGATTTTCATCATTTTAAATTTGTTAAGACTTTTGTTGCATAATGTGTAATCTATCCTGGAGAACATGTCATGTGCACTTGAGGAAAATGTGCATTTTGCTGTTGTCACGTGGAGTGTTCTCTACATATTGGTTAGGTACAATTGTTCTATGGTGTTGTTCGTGTCTTCTATTTGCTTATTTCTTTATTTCCTTGGATTTTGTTTTTCTATCCATTCCAAAAGTAGAATATTGAAGACTCCAGTCTTTGTTGTAGTCCTTTCTGTTTCTCTCAAACTCTATCCATGTTAGTTTTATAAATTCTGGAGCTCTGATATTTGGTGCATATCTGTTTCTATTTGTTTTATTTTCTTGATGAATTGACACTTTTATGAATATAAAATGTCCTTCTTTGCCTTTTATCATAGTTTTGTAGTTAAAGTCTATTTTCTATCATGTAGTCACCCCAGATCTCTTTGGATTCTAATTGCACTGAATGTCTTTTGACTGTTTCATTTTCAACTTATTTTTCAGCTTATTTGTGTCTTTACATCTAAAGTGAGTCTCTTGTAGACAGCACACACTTAGATCTTTTTTTTTCTAATCCATTCTGCCAATCTATGACTTTTGTTTGGAGGGTCTAATTCATTTACACTTAAAGTAATTACTATGGATGTACTTCTGTCATTTTGCAACTTGTTTTCTCTATGTCTTCTAGCTTTTATGTTTCTTATTTTCTCCATTTCTGCCTACTTATGTGTTTACTTGATTTTTTTTAGTGGCCCGATTTGATTCCCTTGCTGTATATTCTCTTATAGATATTTTATTTATGGTCACATGGGCATTAACCATAACATGCTAAAGTTAGAACAATCTAACTAGGATTGATACCATCCTAACTTCAACTGTGTACAAAGTCTCTACTCCTACACCGCAGCAGCCCCATGTGTGTTATCAGTGTCACAAATTACATCTTTACACAGTGTGCCCAAAACATAGATTCATAATGAATTAATGCCTTCTTATAATTCTGTAGACAGTAAAATGTTCAGTTAGAAACCAAGATTGCAATCATACTACCTTTATATTTATCCTTGTATTTATCTTCACCAGACATCTTTTTATGTTCATATGGCTTCAAGTTGTTGTGTAATGTCTTTCTATTTTAACCTGAATGACTCCATTTCCAATTTCTTGTAGGTCAGGTCCTGTGGAATTGAACTCCCTCAGCTTTCATTTATCTGTGCCTATGTTAATTTCTCCCTCACTTATGAAGGACGCTTTTGCAGAATTTGGCATTCTCACTTGACTGGTTTTTTTTCTTTCAGCGCTTTAAATATAACCTCTACTGCCTTCTGGCCTCCAAGGATTCTGATGAGAAATAATGTTATTGAGGACTACTTGTATATGACAAGCATCTTCTCTTTTGCCTGCTCAAGATTCTCTTTCTGTCTTTGTCTTTCAACAGTTTGATTACAGTGTGTCTTGATGTAGGGCTCTTTAGTTTATTGCAATTGGAGTTGAGGTTCTTGGACTGATGATTCTCATATTTCATCCAATTTTGGATGTTTTTGACTGTGATTCCTCAAATAATGGTTCTATTCCTTACTCCTATCTCCTTCTAGGACTTCCACAGTGTATATGTTGATCTGCTTGATGATGTCCCACAGGTCCCTTAGACTCTGGTCACTTTTCTTCATTCTTTATCCTTTCTCCCCCTGTCACTCTGTAATTTCAGTTGTCATATGCTAAACTTTGCTGCTTTCTTCTTCTGCCTGCTTAACTCAGCTAATGAAATTTGAAATTTAGTTACTGTGCTTTTCAGCTCCATAATTTCTGTTTCATTTTTGAATACTTTATGTCCCTTTTCTGATACTCTCATCTTTTTCATATATCATTTTCCTGATTTTCTTTCCTTCTTTTTTTGTCTTTATTTCAGTTTACCTCTGAGGATATCTAAGATAGTTGCTTTAGGTCTTTATCTAGTAGGTCTGATGCCATTGCTTCCTCAGGGGTAGTTTCTGCAAATTCATTAGTTCCTTTATGAACCACGTCCTCCTATTTCTTTCTGCATTTTGTTGCAAATTGGTTTTTTTAATTATGCTTTTTTTATTATACTTATTATAATGTGGTAGTCTAGAAATCAGAATTCCCAATGGATACTAGGGTGTTTTTGCACGTTTTGTTGTAGAAGTGTCTAATAGTCTCTTTGTTTTGAGACTTTTCCAAACTGCTTTGGCAAAGAATATTCTTTGTTGTGTATGATCAGTGGAGTTTCTGTTCCTTTAGTTCATATTTAGCTAAGGTTTTGACAGACTTCCTTGAATTCCAGGAGCTGAAATAAACAAAACCACCACAAAATTTTAAAACAAAACACCAAGAAGAGCCACATATCCCAGTCTTGGTAGAATGTTTCTTTGCTGGAGCATTCCTTTATTTCTTACTTAGGCTTACTCTCAGCCTAAGCATCAGCCCAAAGCTGGTTTAAGGTGTTCTCAGGACTCTTCTGAGTGTGATTCTAGCTCAGCATAAGTGTGGCTTTCTCAATTCACCTGTGGCCACGGCTGCTTTTGAACATCCTAATTGATCCCAATCATCTTAGAACAGATTTACACAATAATTTGTGAGTGAAGTCTACATTTCTCCCTTTGGTTCAAGGAAAACTTGGAACTGAACCACTGAGCAAGACCAAAACTGCCACCATTCCAGGAAGGAGCGGGAGACGAGTGAAGAAAAATGCCACAAATCTTTCCTACCATTTTGAAGATGGCTGTTTCTTGATTGAACATTTGCTTTATAGTTGTAAACCTTGCATTGTTTTCTAGAACTCCTACAAGTTTAGTGCCAACAGCTTCTGATTGTTTTCTATGATGTTTCTTTTTTGTAATTTATTTTTTATTGCAGTAACACTGGTTTATAACATTATATAAATTTCAGGTTTACATCATTATATTTTAGTTTCTGTGTGGATTACATCATGTTCACCACCCAAAGCTGATTACTATCACTCCCCATACACATGTGTCTAGTCTCCCCTTTCCCCCTACTTCCTCCCCTCTTCCCCTCTGGTAACAGCCAATCCAAACTCTGTCTCTATGTGTTTCTTTGTTGGTGTCTTTATCTTCTATTTATGAACGAGGCTATATGGTATTTGACTTTCTCCCTCTGACTTATTTCACTTAGCATAATACCCTCAAGGTGCACCCATGTTTTCACAAATGGCAAGATTTCATCCTTTTTTATGACCGAGTAGTATTCCATTGTACATATGTAGCACATCTTTTTTATCCATTTATCTGTTGAGGGGCACTTAGGTTGCTTCCAAGTCTTGGCTATTGTGAATAATGCTGCAATGAATATAGTGGTGCTAATATCTTTTCAATCTAGTGTTTTTGTGTTCTATGGTTAAATATCCAGAAGTGGAATAGCTGGTTTGTATGATAGTTGTATTCTTAATTTTTTGAGGACTCTCCATACTATTTTCCATAGTGGCTCCACCAGTTTGCACTCCCACCAGCGGTGATGAGAGTTCCCTTTTCTGGACGTCCTCTCCAAAGTTGGTATTTCCTGTCCTGTTGATTATAGCCATTCTTATGGGCATCAGGTGATATCTCATTGTTGCTTTGATTTGCATTTCCCTGATAATTAGCGATGGTGAACATCTCTTATGCCTGTTGACCATCTGAATATCTTCTTTAGCCAAATGTCTCTTCAGATCTTTCGCCCGTTTTTTATTGGATTGTTAGGTTTTTTATGTTGAGATGTATGAGTTCTTTATATATTTTGGTTAGTAACCCCTTATCAGATACATGGTTTACAAATATCTTCTCCCAATTGTTAGGTCGTCTTTTCATTTTGTTAATGGTTTCCTTTGCTGTGCAGAAGCTTTTCAGTTCAATGTAATTGCATTTGTTCATTTTTTCTATTGTTTCTTTCCTGTGACCTTGTTTCTAATAACATGCTTGCACTGAGTGCTGTTTCTTGCTGTTTGAGGTTTACACATTCTCTATTGACTTCTTGTTTTGGGAGAAGAGAATTTAGCTTTCTTATAGGTCAGCTCCTCTACACAATAATGTCCCAGCCACTTCCATTCTCTCAGCATAGTTCTATCGCTAGGATGTTTGTGCCTCAGGCCTTAACAGTAGAGATGTCCTCACATGTCTGTTGATCCTCCTCTCTGCATTCTCATTTAAGAGGTGGGCACTAAAACATGACTGGAACTCTGAGTGCCAGAAGTCCACATGGCTGCTCTGTCCCGTACTGCCTCCTTCCTAGGGACCTGGAGGTCCCTGTTGCATTTTTACACTGCCCATGAGCATTTGTGTTCTTCTGTATTCTAGATTCCAGAACTTCTTTCACAATCCTCCTGAACTGGCAACTTTCCCAGACTAGGTGGGTGGGTTGAAGACTCTTGTTTCCTGTAAATCTTCTTTGGAAGTTCCTCTTCACTCAGAAGAAAACAGAGGGGAGGAGCAGTGAGTCATAAGAAGGAAAATGGAAAGTGTTACCATTCCTCAGGGAAGGAGTTGCCTTGCACTTAGCTTGGGAGCTTCCGAGAGGAGGTCAGTATTGTGGAGATTGCCAGAGTCCAGTGCTTTGCTTCTCAGCAATTGTTGGACACAGCAGCGTCACCCCGATCTGCCAAGTACAATGGACAAGCATGGGTTTTGCAGCTAAATCTGGGTTCAGTTCCATTCTAATCGTGGAAATTTTGGCCAATTCCTTGATCTGTGATGAGAGCCTCTGTTTTCTCATCTGTAAAATGGGAATAATGCTGATATCATCAAGTTGTTCTAGATTTGGAACTTATGTATATAAAGTGCCTGGTTCATACATGATCCATGAATGATAATCCTGATATTGTTAGAATCATCTATGCTTAGTCTCACCACCATCTGTTGACAGTGTAGATGCAGCCTAGAGGAGGCAGATGGAATGGTGGAGAGGAGAAGGATGGGTGGGGACCACACTTGTAAACATGATTTTCAAGACACTTATGGGCATGGTGATCAGTGGAGGTGACAGGAAGGGCCTCCTGGAGGGTCCTCTGACTCACCTGCCATAATAAGATGTGAGCCAGCGTTTCCATGGAGAGAGCCCAGACCAGGTCACCAGCCTCAGTTTCACCCCCTACCAGCTGCAAGACGTTGAACAACACACTTACTCAGTGAGCCCTAGGTTGCCCTCCATGACCTTGAATAGTGTGGACCTACAGAGATGTGGGGTTGCAAAGACCTTTGGCCCTGGGCAGGTAGGGCACACATAAGTGCTTCCCACCTGCACAGAAGAAGCCCCAAGGCCCCAACCCTCTTCAGCCTCCTCACCCTCCATCCAGGGACTAAAGTGGGAGCTGATGGGAGTGAGAAAATGAAAGTAGGGACAGGAAGGACCTGTGGCTTTCCCTGCTGTTCGGGGCATGATGACACCAGACAGTGTGTCCCAGACCTGTTCCTGCCCCTCTCCTGGCAGTACTGCTGACAAAGCGCTTTTGTGCCCAGAGGAGCTCAGCTTTTCAGGCTGATAAGAAAGAAGGGAAATAAAATAATCTGGGTTGCACATTCTCCTTGGCCTGAGGCCCACACTTCTCTTGGGGATGTCTTTTCACATATCTGTGGGTGCTGGGAAATGTGGAGGAGTGAACAGAATTTGGGGGTGTCATGAGGAAGGGTTGGCCGGTCAGACACAGGCTTCCAAATAGCTCCCCAGCCTAAGGGGTCATGTCAGCATAGGTTGATGCCCAAGAATCCAGGAGTCCAGCAGGGGCTTCAGGACAGGCCTGGACCACCTCTGAGCCTGGAACTGTTGATCCAAGAGGCTCCTGATGGCAGAGGGTGGCAAAGAGCCATGCCCCCATCCACTCACACACACATTTAAGGGGCAGGAGAGGAGCAGAAGGCTAGGAATGGTTATTCCCAAGGGGAGGTGGGGGACCAGGAGAGCCAACATGTCAGAATCAGCATGAGGGAGGCTGTGGCCAATACACCCTCCCTTGTTTCTTGTCTAACAACCCCACCTAGTATGACTGACCATCCTGGTTTACCACCCAAAGTCCCTCATTTATGGAAGTCCCTCTGTCCCAAAACACAGGTCTGGTTGGTCACCCTCCCCACTACTCACGCTGATGAAAGTCACCACCAGGGTGACCCACAGAGGCCACTGAGGGTGCGTGGCAGCCTTCAGCTATGAGGGGAGGAGCTTGCTAAAGGGCCTGCTGGAAGGTGGGGAGGCAGACGCTCGCTCAGCCCACTCAAAGGATGCGACTCAGCCCTCTGACTCAGATCTCTTTTGTTTTCAGGTCGGACATTGTGAAAGATAATTGGGAGGATATTCACAAATTTGTGAATGAAACGGCCAAGAAGTACAAAAAGTACGGGCTCTCCACGCTTCAGGGTGTTTTCCTCTGCCGGGCAGAACACCCAGCGTTTTAGACTCGCTGGGCAAGGGAGCCCCTCGGCTCAGGAGCACAGAGCCTGGGGCAGTGTTCAGAAGCAGGAAAGAGGGACAGATCACAGGGTTCCTTTTGGTCTCAGTATCTTTGGTTCGCTCCTACCTGGGAGTCCGGCCACATGGTATGGGACACAGTCTGTCCCAGAGGACCTCAGCCTGGGAAAGGAAGTTAAGACAGGCAGACGAGCAACGCAGTAACTGAACGCCAGGTTAAATGGTGCCCAAACCGAAAGAAACAAAGAAACAAAAGTCTCATGTGGCAGCGTAAAAGAAATAGCAAGAATTCCTAGAGAAAAAGTCAAGGATGGCTTCCTAGAGGGTGTGAAAATTTGAACTAGGTCTTGAAGGATGAGGAAGGGCTGGTTAACAGGAGTCATCAAGGAGACTTGTTGTGGAGAGAACAGTCTGTTTGGCTGGAGGGTAGGGTTAACTCAGCAGAGGGCAGGGACATGAGGCTGGACAGGACGGCTTGTGGTCAAGGCCATCGGGACTCATAATACAAGATCAAGGGGCTTGGATTTCCTGCTGTGAGCAATAGGGAGCTATAGATGATTCTTGAGCACGTGTGTGACATGATAAATGTTGTGCTTCGGGGAAAAGTCTGATAATTATGGGTAAAATGAGTTGGAACAAGAGCCATAAGCAGTAAGAAGATCATTTACCTAGGGTAGAAATTTAGCTAAAAGATAATGAGGCTGCATGGACCAGAAGACAGTGACCAGGGTGAGGAAGGGGAGAGATGTACAGTCGTGTCACTTAATGACAGGGACATGTACTGAGAAATGAGTCCTTAGGCAATTTTGTCATCGTGCAAACATCATAGAGTGTGCTCACACACCTAGATGGTACAGCCTGCTACATTCCTAGGCTACATGGTGCTAACTTATCGGACCACCGTCTTATATACACTCTGTCCTTGACCTAAAGTCCTATGAATGGCTGGAAACCGGAGAAGAATTTCATGGAGATGAGAGGGAGGTGCAAAAGACTATGGCAGAGGGAACAGGATGAAGCATCCAAAGAATTTCCCAGGCGAAGCGAGGCCAGTTGAGAGACCGTCATGGAGGAGTGTGTGGGCATCCATCTTCTTGTGCAAGTGGCATGCTGTGTGCAGCCTGTGTGTGCGTGTTTGAGACAGAGACTCCTGGGGCGTTGAGGGTAGAGGGATGGAGCAGGATGCATCTGGGCACTGTCTGCCGGGGAGCCGAGCATCTCCACTAGCCTCAGAATCCTTCACTGAGGTGATGGGAATTCCTGGGAGTCAGAAAAGAGTCCAAAAGAAGAGTTGGGGTGGGCAGCAGGGAAGGTGGCATGCACCCCATCCCTGGCTGCACATTGCCATCACTTTGAGCCAGTGTTTATGGCTTCTCACAAGTACGTGCTTCCTCCCCAGCCCGAAACTGCGGATGTCATTCATCACCTACTCCACAGAGGGCCACACCCTCATGAACCTCACCTCAGACAGGTAAGTGCTGCTTTGATCCAAAGGCAGGCCCTGTGGGTAGGGCTGCAGGGAGAGCCAGGGAGCTGAGGGGTTCCCTGAGACCTCAGGGGGGAACCCTGGTGCACTAGCTATACCCCTGTGCTTCTAGACCATCTCCGCCCTGCCCTCCACCCTCCTGAGTCCTTCCCTGGGCACTTTACCCTTTTCTTAGAACGGGCTGGCTGGGAGGACTCCTGGGAGCTGGTGGAGACAATGTTCTGGGCCGCTGTGAACAGTAGCCTGTGTTGGGCACCTGCTGTGCTCTGTTCTGGGCCAGTGGAGGAAGGGAGATGACAGTCAGAAGCAGGGAGGAAGGGACGGGCAGCGTCAAAGTCGGGGGGGCTTCAGTGGAGGAGGGCTGGGTCCCTTGGTGGGTCTGACACAGGGGAGTCCGTGAGCTGGGGCCTGAGCAGCAGGCTGGGCTGAGGTGCAGGAGGGAGGCATGACGTGCCCGCATCCTAGGAGGGCTGAGCAGGTGCCCACAGGCCCGGAGGAAGGCAGTCCTGGGCTTCTGAGTAGTTGGGAGGTTCGAGTTCCCATGGATACAAATGACTGGAACCCAACTCAGAGTGGGTGGAGCACCAGAGCTGGGGGAGGACATTTAGGACTGATGGGTCCCAGGATTTGTGGGACAGAGCCACTGCTCAGGACCTTGGAGAGAAGCCAAGCATCACACAATGAGCAGGAAGAGCCAGGCTGCAAGGGAGGGCGTGTGGGGGTCCCAGGGCATGGGCACAGACTCCCATGTCTGACTCCCAGGAGAAGCAGGGATTGGGCTGGCGGCTCCATGGCCTAGGGGAAGGCGAGGTTTTGTGTGTGCCTGTGGTTCCTATTTGGAGGAGAGAGACCTGAGTGGGTTTGAGGTAGAAAAAAGCAAGTCCATGGGGAGGGACTCTGGCAGGTGGCAGAGACAGAGGCAGCGGGGGCGGGGCATGGGCCTCAGGTGGAGGAGCGGCCCTGGGGGAGAGGAAGACCACTGCCTCCCCCAGGGCAGGGGCTCAGGGCCCAGAGCATGAGAAGCTGTGTGAGGCCCCTGGAGGGCCTCCCAGGTCATCTCTGGTGAGTGAAGGTGGGGCTGTCGGGAATGGGTGTGGAGCTCAGGGGAGCAGAAAAGATGTGAGCTCGTGTGAGTTTAGGGGGGTGATATTTTAAGAGGAGGGGCATTTGCCGAGGTTGCTAGGAGCCTGTGGTCCCTCAGGAGCACAGCTGGGAGCAGGGAGTGACTTGGGCTGCCGGGGCAGCAGCAGGGAGAGCTCGAGGGGGCGAGAGCACAGCCTGGCTGAGCTGGGTGCTGGCCGGAGGCTGGGAGGCTGAGAGTTGCAGCATATTGGGGGTGCTACTGACAAAACAGAAGACTTCTAGATGTTCAGAGAGGGGGGCGGGTGTGTGTGCTGGGCTGGGCAGGGCCTGGGTTGGCCTCCGCTGGCCATGGGTCCAGGCTGCCTCACGTCCTGGGCTGGGCTGGGCAGGGCTGGACCCGGGGCTCTCAGCTCTCCCCCCGTGGCAGCATCTCTTCTGCCTTCAGTGAGAGGCCAGCCTTCAGGGCCACGCTCTCCTGAGCCTTGCTGTGCCCGCTCAGCCCTGTCACATCGGATAAGCCTGGACCCAAGACCACCCCCTGCTGTGTCGCAGTCCCAGCCTGTGCTTCTGCATTAACAGTGGCTGACTGGCCACCTCCCCATGGCAGCCTGGGGACCATGGCCCTTCTGCCTGCTTGGACAGCCCTCAGGGCCACTGCCCCAGCTTTGGTCCTTTCCTTCAGGACACATGAGGTCCAGGAGCCAAATGCTCCAATTAAGCAGCTTTGTTACTTCCTTTAGCACCAACTACAGAATGGGGAGAGGCTTGGGTGCACCGAGTCATCCTCGGGTCTGTGACAGGGATGATGGGAGCAGGGGGCATCAGCTGGATGACCTTCTCCAAACTCAGCCTTACCTGTTGGAGGACTGTGTGCCCTCCTGAGGGGCCCTTGGGTGCTTTGCGGTCCTGCCAGTCACATTGTATGTGCCAGAGTCACAGGGCACATCCTAGATGCTCCCACTCCCACATGGATGGTCAAGGCAGGGCCCTTGGTGAGGTCCCCTGAGGTCTGCATACCTGAGATATTGGGAGCCCATGGAAAGCCAGCTGTACCCATGGGACCAGACATCCAGTGCCCACCTCATGTCTCCAGATGGGGGACATGAAGCCCTGTCAGTGTCAAAGACACAGGGTGGATGGGCCATGACAGGGCCACTTGACTGAGTCCTCTGCTGTCTAGCCCGCTCAGCACAGGGTGGAATGGTGCCAGGACAGCGTGGGGCTGGTTTTCAACCGTCAGCCCCCCATTCCACCTCAATCCCCTTTCTGATTTTCTTCAGAAATGAGATACGTGATGGTCTTGACCGACTTAAGAATGTGGTGCCCTCAGGAGACAGAAACCTGCAAGAGGGGTTTAAAAAGGTACAGCCCGCTGGCGCTCTGGGAATTTGCTCTGCTTGTCAAGTTCTTAGAGTGCTGTTGGCTCAGCTCACTGCTCCTTAACCCTCCTTCATGTTGTTGCAGGCCAATGAGCAGATCCAACAAGTGCACTCCAAAGGTAAGCTGCCTGCTGACTCCTCATGGGCAGGTCCGTCCCTTACGGAGCCAGGCCTGGGCCTCAGTGAGGCCTGGCACACCCACCTCGGCCACTTCCTAGCACTGACTCTTGGGGCAAGTTGCTTTCCCTCTCTGAGCTGTAGGTTTCCCCTCCGTGCAGTGAGGCTAAAAGCCACCTCAGTGATGTTTCTCAGCATCCACGGATCATGTGTGCACATTCTTGGTTCTTAGTAAACATGCGCTCTTGCCCTACCCCTGGGCTGCACGAGAAGGAAGGGAACAGCCCGGGGCCCTAGAGCAGACAGGCTTCAGTTTTCGGAGAAAAGACCTTGCTGTCCTCCTTGCCGACCTCGCTTTTGTCTCCATCCCATTTCTGGCTGTGATTCCTTTTCCCTTCTGCTCCTTCCCTTGATTGACTGTCATCCTGGGACTGTGTCTCCAACAGTGGAAAAGGCTGTGCTGGGCCAGAACCGTCTTTGTCTAGACTGTAGGGTTATAGCTCTTGTCAGGAGAGATGCGTGGGGCTGGTGGGAAAGGCTTTGAGCTGCTTAAGTGCCTCTGACCCGCAGTTGGAACCACTGGGGAGACAGGTGCCAGCAAGAGTGTGGGCAGGCGCTGCCCAGATCAGAAGCCCAGCCTTCCACAGAGCCTGCAGGGCCTGGCGCAGTCTGGTCTGCCTGTTCCTCACTTTACGCACCTGAAAGGGTGACACTTGTCCAGTGAAACAGCTGGAGTCACCTGTTAGGGCAAAGGTTGTGCCATCTGGGAGTGGTGGGAGTTCAGTAGGAAGGGCCCTGAGCCGGCTCCATCTCCTCATCTGGAAAGTGGGTCCTGGGCTGAGCTGCTTCTCCCTCCGGAGTGGGATGCAAAGCCCCCCAGGCACTGTGCACGGTGGGTGCTGGGGTCTGTGTGGCCTTTCCCCAGGAGAAGGAGGTGTGGGGGGCAGTGCTGTGGCCCTGGCAGCCTGCGGTGGGTCATGCTGGGTGCCTTTCCTGACCAGGCCACTCCCTTCTTGTATGCAGACCAGAAAGCTGCTAGCCTGATTATTGCTCTGACTGCTGGACCACTGCAGCAGAAGACGGTTCAGGATGCTAAGAACGAAGTGAGTCTGTGCATCTTTGCTAGCATTTTGCTCCAAATATTTTGGTACTTTGTACTAAAAGTCTTCTTTCTCTTAGGCTAAGAAGGCTCAGAAAATGGGGACTTTGATTTATGGTGTGGGTGTGAAAGACTATGAGGCGTCCCAGGTAATGCCAGTCAGGTAACCAGGGGCCACCATGAGCCTAGTTTGGGGAAACCTATCAAGTTGGCTTTCCCAGGGTAGAAATGAACAAGTGTTGTGTAAAACCTACACATGACAAGCAAGGGCGGAAGAGCTTTCCACTGCGTTCGGGTGGGCTGAAGGTAGATGCCAGGGTCTGGGCTTGGAGTGTGACATGGCGTGAGGCAAGGGCCTGTCTCCTGGGTTTGGGACATGCTGTGTCCTCCAGCTCTGGCTGTGGGCCTGACCCACCTCCTCTCTCGTGTAGCTGAGTAATGTTGCAGGATCAAAGAATCAAATCTATGAGGCGCGAAAAGGATTCAAGTCCCTGAGAGACATTATTGGCTGGGTGAGTGTGGGCTAAATGTGAGCAGAGGCATGGGGTGGCTTCTCACCAAGCCTGCCGTTCAGTCTCCTGATCCTGCCACCCCTCTCCCTGTTCCAGCTCGTGGTAAATTCCTGTGCAGAAGTTATTCCCGGGGGCTCTTACTATGTCTGTGTAGGAGGTAAGAGCTTGGTCACTGTTCTAGACAGAAGAGTATTTCTGGGTGTGCGCGCGAATGTGTGTATGTGAATGTGGGTGTGTCAGCGTTAGTACGTGATGTGTGTGAGTCTGTTGTGCATATGCGTATGTCATGTGAGTGTGTGCTATATGCGTGGTCGAGTAGACTGTGTGTGGTATGTGTGTATTCACGGTGCTTGTACAGAAATGTGCATTGGGTAGATAAGTGAGTGTGTTTGCTTGGAGTGTGTATGCCAGGGCTTCTGATGTGGGTTTTTTTATGTAGTTACTTTATTTTCCAGTTTTACTAAGATATAATTAACATACAGCACTGTGTAAGTTTAAGGTATACCACATCATGACTTGACATACATTTATTACAAAATGATTACCCCCATAAGTGTAAGCTTCTTTTTAAATCTCCAAACCAAAAGTTTAATGAAAAAATAGGAAAAAATGTTAAAAGCTCTCAACAAAACACTTCAAATGGAATCCAACAACACATAACATAATAACACTTATCCCATCAGCAAAATGGGGAAGAAACAACCTGCTTGTCTCAATGGATGAGAAAAAGAGCTGGACACAGGCCAACATCCAGCATCCACCGGGAGTGGAGCCTGACAAAGGCGTCCGCACAGATGGCACAGCTAACATCACACCAGGGGTCACATGGGGAACGCCTCCCCCTGGGTCTGAACCTGACAAGGACGCCCTGTCTCCCCAGAGGGCTCCCTGCCCCAGTGTGCGCCCGGCATCCTGTGCAGGTGCTTGGTGAGAGGAGCCTCTCTCTGTCGTGTCCTCGCTGTGTGCGGGCGTGTGCGTCCCCGTCTCAGGCTTTGGTCCAGCTGAGGTGGGTGGATGGGCACACTTCTTCCCCTGGCACCAGCACCCAGCCGGATCCAGCCGGATCCAGTCCCAGGCAGCCGCGGCCAGCCTCTGTGCCCTTCAGGCTGTGGTGCCACAGGCTGTGGGTCAGACAGAGCTGTGGGCATATCTGAGCTTTGCTGTCTGTGGGCCGATTGCCGAGCATCTCGAAGTCCCCCTCTGTCTCCAAGAGGTAGAAAGAACGATGCGCCCTGGCAGACCTGTTGTGAGGGGTGAGACCAGTGGAGTCGACAGTGACGGGCACAGGACCTGGAAGCTGGGAGGCCCTACCCAACAGTAGCCGGGACTAGGATTTCCCTCCTTGATTACTGGCTCTGCCCCCCACCCCTCTGCTGAGCCCAGGTTGGGGAGGGAGGTGGCTCAAGGACAGCCAGGACGAGAGTCTCCAGTTGAGCCAGCTGTTGGTGGCAGCTGTGTGACTCCTCCCACGTTCTGAAGCTGTGACCTGCACTGCGCAGTGTGGAGGTGGGTTAGAGACCCCTCCACACACACGTAGGGTCTTCTCCTGCTTCTCCTGGTTTAAAGCGCCCAGCTGTGCAGCTGGCCTGACAGCTTCATTTCTCTGCTTCTGTCCCCTGGACACACACACACAGGCTGTAGCATCTGAGGAGCAGGTCAAACCGCAGGTGAGGATGCGAGTCGTCATTCCTCCCCCGTGGCGGCCCAGCTGAGGTGACAGGTGCCCACTGCACACCCTCTGCCAGCATGGCCAGCGTCCCTGCTCTGCCCTTTTAATCAGTTGCTGTCTTGTCAGAAGCTACCACACAGCATGACAGTCCCTTGGAGGGAAAGCACAAGGCAGGGCCCTTGACCCAAAATGGAATAGAAGGAGCCATTTCATCAGTCTGTCATCCTGAATCCGTCAGAGGGCCAGGGGGCCTGAGGAAGCAGGCGGGAGGGACCACTAGGCACGCGGCCTCTTCAGGCTCTAGGGCTCACTCAGGGTGAGGCTGAGGCCTCTGCTGGCCTCCCTGCCCCTGGGTCTGCGCTCCATTCCGTCCTCTGCCCAGGGCCCGAGGGTGCTGAGAAGGCCACTTCCCTAACCCCAGGCCGGCTGGTGGTTGGAGGCTTGTTAGCTGGACAGCGGTGCCCTCTGAGGTCCAGCCTGGCTCTGGGCCCCACCTGCTCCAAGGTGCCATGGGAGGGAGGGGCTGGGCTTCCTGCCAGCCCTTCCTCGGCCTTGCGGGGTCCAGGCCACCCATCCTTTGACAGCTTACACTCAGGGCACGTCACCCACAAGCCCTTTCCTGGTCGACTGGCCCCTCTGGCTTCCCAGAGCCCTCGGTCTGTCCCCCTCAGTGGTCACCTGTCCTCCAGTATGTACATGCCTGCTGCTTGGCTGCGTCCACAGATTTCTTCTCCTCATTTAGTTTTGGTTTTCTTCCATCCTTTTATTGTGGGATTTACAGCAAAGTGAAAATGATTTACAATGAGCAACCCCTATATGCACTACCTGGATTTTGCAATTGTCTGACCATGTCGTCTTTATCACTTCTCTCTCTTTCTCTTCATCAATCCATCGCACTTTGGGCTGCATTTCGAAGTATATTACAGTCATCAGCCTATATCACCCCCACACCCCTCACTCTGCGTGTCTTTAAGGGAACAGTATTTGCTAACATGTCTCTCCCAAATGCAGACATCGGCAGTGCATCATTTGATGAGTTCTGACAAACACACACACCAGTGTAGCCATGAAGACAGTGACCATTACGACTGCCCCCAGAAGGTCCCATCGGGTCCCTTCCCTGGCTTTCCCTGCCCCCACCTGCTGGAGGAGCTGCTCTTCTGATCTCCTTCCGTGGACTAGTTTGGGGCTCTGAACCGCCCCCTCAGCGGGCTCACGCGGCGTGAACGCTCTGTCTGCCTGGAGCAGCAGGCACAGTGGTTTGGAGAGTCCTCCCTGCTGTGTGTTTGCTGGGGTTGGACGGGGCTTCTCAGCCCCGGGAGGTCGACTGGAGGGCACCAGGTCATTCTTTCTTGTGCGTGTGATTGGCCCAAGTGAGTCTCTGCAAAGAAGCCCAACAGATGGGGCTCGTCAGTGGCGGCACGTAGTAGGGCCCAGTGCGGAGGAGGGCTTACCTCTGAGGTCCAGCATCCAGGAGCCGCACCGTGGCTGGGAGGCCCTCTGGGTGGAGTGGGCGGGACAGGCTGTGTGATGCAGGAGGACCCTGCAGGGCCAAGGCAGGCCCCATTGTGCAGTGCAGGAACTTTCTGCCACCAGCCTGGTGGCTGCTGTGCCTCCGCTGTGATGAAGGTGCCCCTTGTCCCATCCTCCTGTCTCCCGGAGATAACCGCCATAAACAGTGGATCGCAAATATGTGCATACCTATCTCTGTGTCCCTCGCAGGGATATTTCTACATTAAAGGGATCATACGGTACATAATACTTTCCAACTCTGTGCACAGCATTCTGTCCCACGGATGGACCAAGGTTATTTCTTAGTCTCCCTTGGTCGATATTCTGATTGTTCCTAATAAGCTGATACTACAAGCCACGCTGCCGTGAACATCCCCACAGTTCCCTCCCTGCGGGCCTGGGTCAGATTCCCTGGGATCAATACCAGAAGTAGAATTGCTGCATTAGGGGACACAGGCTAGAAGTTGCTCAGGGATGTTGCATTTCTCTCAGACTCTGTGCCAAGCAGCACCTGCTGTCCCCAGACCCTTCCCTCCCCAGGGCAGGGCCCGTCCATCTGTGTGGCCTTCTGGGTCTCATGGCAGTCCTTGCCCCTCCTCGCTGCTCAGCTGCCACCCAGCCTTCTCAGGGGCTGCCTGCCTTCCCAGCTCCTCTGTCTGGAGCCCCAGGAGCCTGGGGTGTCACTTTTCTTCCGGAGGCAAAGCTCTCCTTTCCAGAAGCATTGGTCTCCCTTCCGGGGCGGCCCATCCTTCTGCCCCCGAGAGCTGGCGGGCAGTGGGGCTGGACGTGGGCCATACCGTTCCCTGCACGCAGCTTTTAGTCCCTCCTGTGGCTGCATTTCCTTGCGGTGCTTGTTATTGATGGAGGAGTCGGCGTGAGGGCTGCTGGGAAGCAGAAGGAGCAGCTGTGTGGACAGAGCAAAACCATTTAGCTCCAAGTCTCTTCTGCTCAGACATCTGAAAGCACGCCCCTCCTTCCGCTTATGGAGACTTGCCAGCCTAATGAGACCCTCTGTGGGAGCTGCAGGCCCCAGGGACAGAGGGGGCTCTGCTGCAGAGGAGGAGTAGCCACTGAGCGAGGCCTGAGGGCAGCAGGGGCCACAGGGTAGGAGGGAAGGGCATGCAGGAGAGGGGCAGCCTGTGATTTACACGTGGGCTCCACTTGTTTAAAACACTGGAAGCCTGACAAAACACGTGACAGGCCAGCTTGGGCCCACAGCCCGAGAATCTGTTGTGCTCAAGGCTGAGACTCGCCCACTTTGCTTGATGGGTGGGTGCTGCAGGATCCCCTGATGCGGGAGGCACTGGGACTGCCAGGTCCGAGGTTGTGTGGCTTTCCTGAGGAATGGCCCTCTGTTACCTGACCTTGGGCACATCAGCATCTGGGAGTGGAACCAGCCGGGCCTGGGCCAGGAGGCAGCAGTGGAGGCTGCTGACCTTGGGCTTGCAGCAGGAAGACCTGCATGTCATCCTGGCCCACTCCTCAGGCCCAGGCGCCCTCGCTGCCCTCTCTGTATCCCCTGGTATGGGCCTCGGGCAGGGAAGTACCAGGGAGGCCCAGCAGCCTGGCAGTGGGCCCGGGCCCAGAACTGCACCCAAGCATATGAACGTATCCTGTGGTGTACTGAGTGTGGTCCATGAAGGGCCAGGGGAAGCAGTGGACAGCGGTCACCTCCAGCCTCTGGAACTGCAGCTGAGCCAGGATTCCCCCTTCCATGGGGGATGCTCCTGTGCCAGATCCTGGACTCCTTGCCTGCCTCCTCTGAGTCCTGGCCCTGCTGCTGGGATCTCCATGCTGCCAGAGGCACACAGAAAGAAGGGAGGAGGAAATGACCCCCAAGTGTCCACAAAGTCCCACCCAGGCCTGAGTACCCACCTCATACAGGAATCTCGGCTGTCTTTAGCCAGTGTAGTCCAGGCTCCTCTCTCATTTATGTGAAGGAGGGCCTGGTGGGGAGCAGGTCCCCTTAGGGTGGACTGTGGGATCTCAAGGTTGGAAACAATGGCTGGGTTTCTCTTATGGAGGGGACAAGGCTGGGTGGGTTTAATGGGCTCCATGGGTCAGGGGCTATGATGAGGGGCCCCCCGAGTCTCAAGTCCAGCCCAGCCACCTCAGCCAACCCTCAGCAACAGCAGGTGGGGATTGTGCCCATGGGGCACAGAGATGCAGGTTCAGGCACAGCTGCTTCCTCCTAGGAGCCTCCTGGGAGTTCCGTTAGGGGCTGGCCAGCCATCACTGTAAGCTCACGGAGGACAGCACGCAGCCGCACTGACACAGACATTTGATGTTGCCTTTGCAGAATCCTACGAAGTGACGTTTCATTTGTCAAGCTCAGCTGACATTAACAAGGATGAAGTTATTTGCAGATACAAGTTGGGATACTCTGAGCCCTTCTGTAAGTAGCCCCTTCAGTGCCTCCATGTGACAGATTTCTCATGCCTTCCCCTCACCCACTGAGCCTTCAAGTCCCTTGCTGACCATTTGCTGTGGATGCTGTAGGGACAGAGGCAGCGTGGACAAGCAGAGGAGGGACCTGGCTGGGAAGCCTGGCCACCTCCCCTTGACCTGCAAGCTGGGAGGTCTCAACCCCCAGTGCCCCAGGAGTATCTTGGAGCAGGGCTTTCCCCCTGCCGGGGTTGGATGTGGGGTGCAGGGTCTGCCCTCACAGCTTCATCCCCCTTGCTTCCCTCAGCTCTCAGTTCCCTATAGAGCCGAGGACCTAAATCTCAGAGGTCTGCTGGTGGGAAGTGGAGACAGCCCCAGGGGTGAGGCTGTGCCAGGTGCACTGGTACCTCTCCCAGGAAGGTGTGTCCCTTTGCAATAAGAGAGGGTGCCACCTGCCGGCCTGGGGCCTGGAATCCTGCCTAGCACACACGTTGCATGTGTGACCCTCACCCAGTGAGCATTCCGTTCTCAGCCTCTGCTTTCTCTGCAGTAAGTGGGGCCACTATGGTGGGTACACTAACTGAGCTCTGTCACATATGGAACCTGGTTTTGGAAATACTCAGGCACCAGGTGGACCCCCATGATGGCTGAGTGGCTTGGGGAAGCACAGAGCTGGGGCAGGCAGATGTGGTGCTCTCAGCGCTGAGGTGGGTGTGACCTTCCCCATGGATCGGAGCGCTGGGGAACGGTTGGACTGTCTGCCTCCTCCTCCATCCCCAGTTCGCCCTGGATCCCTTCACTTCGTCCGATCGCATGTCATGTTCAGTGACTCGTCCAGGACCATCTGGGAAACCCAGAGAAACTCCTCTCCCCCTGCACACTTGTAGGCCATCTCTCCTTCTTTCCTTGGGTGCCTAGCATGGGGCAGGGCACTGTCAAGGCCACATCCCCTCCTGCAGAGTTGTGCAGACAGCCTGAGGGAATTAGGTTTCTGAGTCACTCCCTTGCATGGAGACTAATGTTTATTGGGCGCTGACTGCAGCAGGTACTGTGCTCAGTGCCTTACACACACCATCCCCATTAATTCTCCAAAGAGACCTATTGTGACCCCTTTGTATGGATCGGGAGCCAGAGGCAGGGATGATTCAAGGGTTTGCCCGGGGCCAAGAGCTGGTGCAGGAAGAGCTGAAAGTAGCCACAGCTGACCCGAGTGCCCAGTCTGGCCTTCTGCCCTGTGAGAAGACGGTTCTCAGGAAGGTTGGACGCCCCCTGTCCCCAGGAAGTGTGTTCAGATGCTTCCTCTGTGGTCTCTGGCCGTCCTGCTCTCCCAGCCTGGAGAGGACAGTGTTTCTGTCTGAGGTGGGCCAGGGCCAGGCTCTCACATGGGAGAGCCCGTCCCACAGTCCTGGGCCCCCTGCTGACGGCCGCTCTGCTCCCAGTCAGAGGCTGGCGGGGGAGGCCCCAGGGCTGTGTGTTGCCACGAGCTCTGCTGCGCTGGGGAGGAGTCATTGGGTTGTTTCCAATTACATGTTACCCGGAATGACACATCCAGGAACACGTTTTAGGAAATAGACAGAAGCATGAAGAAGAAAAATGTTTAAAGAGTTTTCAATATTTCACTCGTAATTAATCTGCTTTTATCATGCAATGTTTTTATAACTTGAGACATTTTCTAAAAGTGGCAACTGAAGTTTTGGGTTTAATCAGCTAATAGTGGTTTGAAAACTCCTCTCCAGCCGCCATGATTTGCGGGGCCCTCGGTGTGCCGGCTGCTGCCATCGCCTCCTTCCCCCTGCTCTGGCCTGTGAACACCCTACTGGACAGTCATTGAATTTCTTTGTGGTTTTGCATTGTGCCCCTCAGACACAAATCCTTTCCCCTAAGCATCCTTGGCGATCAGTGTTCATTCTCAGCACCAGTGAAGGAGAAACACAGTTCAGAAGGTCAGAGTGAATCTAGAGGTGGAGCCAGGGAGCTGGCCCACGAGGAAATGAACGAGTCTGTAGGGAAGAGACCTGACCTGTGGTCAGTCCTGGCTCAGAAAGGACTTTGGGCTCAGGACTGAAGCTTCCACAGCTCCGAGTTCTGGAAGTGTGTTGGGCCTGGTGAGTGCCACCTCCACAGAAAACCCAGAAAACAGGAAGCCCCCATTCCCTCCTCAGTGCCCCCATCTCAGTGGTACCACCATCCACCTGGTCACTCTGGTCAAAAACCTGCGTGTCATCCTGGATTCGTCTTTGCTTTCTTCCCCACGTCCAGTCCACCAGCAAGTCCTCTTGCCTCTGTGTCCAAAGTACAACCAGGTCTGGGCAGCCCCTGGATGGATTCACCCAAACCCCTCCCAGGGCCCACGAGGCCCGCCCACCTGTCCTCACTCACTCCTTTCCTCCTCAGCAAGCTCAGGTAGTCATCCCTCAGGGCCTTGGCACATGCCCTCCCACAGCCCAGAACACTCTTCCTTGGATGTCTCCCTGGCTTTCCCCTCATCTGGTTTCAGCTCCAGGATCACCTCCTCAGAGAGCCCTTATTTTTAATGGAAACTTTCAGTAATACACAAAAGGAGCATAAGTTGTTTTATGAACTTTTAGCAGCCTCTGCCTACTTTCAGTAGTTGTCAACTTTGGCCAGTGTGGGTTAGTTGATACCTGCACCATCAATTGTTTTGAAGCAAATCGCAGACATCGCATCATTTCATGTGTAAATTTCCAGTTTCTCTAAAATAGAAATTGCGTCTCTGAGAGGCAGACAGGTCCCCCGTCCCTGAACAGCTGTCCTTCCCCTTGTTCTCTGCCCCTTCCCTTGTCTAGGGACGTCACAGTACTCTTCACTCTGGTGTTCATTTGCTCGCTGTGAGTTATTTCATTGTGTGTGTCCCTCTCCAGTCCCTCAGATGTGAGGCCCTAGAGAGCAGGGACCCTGCCGGCCTGTTCCCATTACACCCCAGAGCACTGCCCCGCGCCTGGTGCAGGGTGGGAGCGCGGAGATGTCGTTGGACAGAAGGAGGCAGAGAGGAGCTGGCGTCTGCCCAAGTGTTGGCCCTGCTTGCCAGGGGCAGGGAGAGGGGAGAGCGGGGTGGATGGACGGGTCCACTGAAATCATTCTCCTGTGATCTTCTCTTAGATAAGAATGCCACCTCTGTGCAACGAGGCTCGGTAGTTTGCCCTGGACACGTATTTAAGCGTGGTGGACAGTAAGTGTCTGGGTCAGGGGCCACATGGTCCATTTTTGCCACCATGAGGTGTCCAGAATGTAGGATGCCACCTCTGCTGGGACAGCACATGTCTTCCTCTGGGAGAATTGAGGTTATCCCCAGCACCTGCCCTCGGTGGTGGTCCCCTGAGGTGCTCAGTGATCTGCTGTGGCCCCGGATCTGTTGACAGCAGGCTGCAGGAGCTGGTGTCCCCCGGGAGGGTATCTTTGCTCCAGGCAGCCTTTCAAGGCTGAACCAACATACCCTGTACATTCAGAAGAGCCAGGATGGTGACTGTATGATCCTCCCTGGTCATTTAGCCCATGGCCGAAAGGGCCTCTGGCCCCGTACAAGGCTCCTCACTGTCTGGTCAGCCTTCAGTGCAGAGCTTGACCTTATAGTGTTTGGGGTGAAGTCTCCTTACCGTGCTGTCTACTCTCTGGTGGCCCTACGGCCTGATATTCATGGTCATTGCAATGCGGACACCTGTGGGCTGTGGTGTGAGCCAAGGGCAGGGAGAAGTGGAGAGATGGATGGGTTCCTGTCCACGTATCAGTGCCATCCGAGCTGGTGGTCACAATCTGCCCTTTCTGTACTTTAGGGAGGTCAGCATTCAAAGCAGCCAGGACAATGGCACTTTCTACGAGAGACCAATGACACTCGTCAGCATCACTTGTGTGAGTGTCAGGGTGGGGCCGCACCCTCCGTCCCGGGCTGTCCAGAACCCCCGCACTGGAGGGAGAGACACCCTGGGGAGGCAGGAGAGGGCAACAACGATCCCAGGCAGGCCCACCAAGTAGCTTGTGCAGACAGGCATCTGGGGCAGCATCCCACAGGCAGCCTGGGCCCTTAGCCCTTCCTTGGGGACACATTCCACCCTCATGTGTGGCAAGGGCCCTGGGGGTGCTTCTATAAGAGTACTAGGGGGGCAGCCAGCCGGCCAGGCCTTGCAGAACCTCTGCTCTTTGTGAACCAAATGTCATGAAGGCGTGTGGAAGGGACCAATTAGAGCTCGACTCCAACTCCAGAGATGGTGCTAAGGCTCTACCAACCCTGTCTCCCACCGGCTACCTCCCTGGCCTGGGGCTAGTGGTGGGACATCAGGGCTGCATCCTGGCTTCCAGCTGGGGCAAGCAGGAGATGCTGAAGGATGTGTGCTAGGAGCCAGGTCCAGGACCTCTGGGGCTCCCGGGCCCTCCAAATCGGGGTCCCAGGCACAAGGGATCTGGAGGGTGGCACCTGTGGCCGTGCACAGCAGGGTGTGTTTCCCCTGCATTCGTGCCCAAGCAGCTGGCACAGCTCTGAACCCACTCAGGACCATCACAGCCCTGCCCCACGTGGCTGGAGGAGCAGCCGCCATCATTTGGCTGATGTCTTTAGCCTGCCTCCTGCCTCTCCTCCTCTCTCCTGCTCCTCAGGGCCCCCTGTGCTAACACTCTCACCCCTGCAGGGAGGGTCTCTCCTCTTTTGGTGGGGAAGAAGTCAGGGCTGTGGGGTGGGCCCGGGCTCAGCTCAGGGAGAGGCACCTGGGAAGGGGGGCTGCTCCCAGGAACCCACTTCTCCGAGCTTCTCATCATCCAGGCACCTTAGCCAGGGGCAGCAGGCTTGGGTGACAGAGAGTCAGGCTGGAGGGGAGGTGTGCCTGGAGGAGGGACGCCGGCACCAGTGCCCACCCCGTGTCCAGGACCAGCTTGGGAGGGTGCCAGCAGGGCGGACAGTTGCCATCTGGTCTGTCTCCGCTTGTCCCTGATGTCCACACCCGGGCCATCAGCTGCACTTCGGCCTGTGCCCATCAGGAGTGCCGCCCACGACAGCCGCCCTGCACAGGCGCGTGCAGGAGGAGCTCAGGAGCAGCCGCAGCTCCCTGTGGGCCTGGGCTTCGCCTCCCTCCAGTGCCCGTTTGCGTGCACGGCCCTCTCTTCCCGCTTCCCTCTCTGCCTCTCCAAGAGCAGAGCCCTGGTCGGGGCAGGGCTGTGCAGCGTGCGATCCACGGGGGCAGCGCACTTTCCCGTGGTCGTGCAGACCAGGAGCAGAGCTCCCGTGTCTTAGGCCCCCACGTGGACCTCGCCTGACCTGGACCTCAGTGAATGCTCTCAGCCTCACCACTGCCTGCCCAGGGCCTCGTTACGGAGGTGGACAGAGGCTCAGAGAGACTGAGTCGCCTTGCCCAGGATTGCAGAGCCAGACAGTGGGGGGAGAGGCGATGGGAGCTGGACCCAGGGCTCCTGCCCCTGCTCTAGCACCCCCACCTCCATGGGCTCAGCAGACCCTCCTCACCCCTCAGGGTCTCTCTAGCCCTCTGTGGTCTTCACAACACCCTCATACTGTCAGCAGAGGCGTGCGGTGAGGCAGGGTTTGGTCACAGCATGGAAGGTTCCAGTAGACCTTGACAGGGCTCTGGGGCACAGACTCTCAGCAGAGCCACTGGTGGGGTCTGGCCCAAGGCTCCACAGTGGCTCTGTGTGTACCGGCCAGGCCTCCTAGTCCTGCTGTGGTCCCTCAGGGAGGGACAACCCGAGGAGAAGTGGGAGCTGGCAGATGAGTATTTCTGGTGTGGGAAGCCAGGTGGTGGGCGCGTGGGAAGAAGCCACTAAGACCCACCCCAGGCCACTACCATGTGTGCTTTCTGTAGCCAGATGCCACGACAGTACCAAAGGAAACCTCAATACCCACGACTGTCACACAGAAGACCACAGTGCTCACCACTGTCACACAGAAGAAAACCACAGTGACCACGACTGTAACACAGGAGGCCCCCGTGCCCACGGTTGTCACACAGAAAGAGACCCCGGTGCCCACGACTGTCACACAGAAAGAGACCCCGGTGCCCACGACTGTCACACAGAAGGCGTCCCCGGTGCCCACGACTGTCACACAGAAGGCGACCCCGGTGCCCACGGTTGTCACGCAAAAGGAGACCCCGGTGCCCA